>NC_091324.1:5776289-5896289 GCF_038502225.1 Cherax quadricarinatus
CGTTAGTCGAGTTAATTTTCCCCATAAGAAATAATGGAAATCAAATTAATCCGTGCAAGACACCCTAAAGCATTGAAAAAAAAATTTTTACCACATGAAATATTAATTTTAATACACACAAACTGAAGAAGACATGTACAATTACATGACACTTACCTTTATTGAAGATCTGGTGATGATTGATGGGGTGGGAGGAGGGGAGACTGTGGATGGTGTTAGTGTTTAGAAGGGAAATCCTCTTCCATTAGGACTTGAGGTGTCAAGTCCTTTTCCAGGGTTACTTCCTTTCTTCTTTTAATGCCACTAGGACCAGCTTGAGAGTCACTAGACCTCTGTCGCACAACATATCTGTCCATAGAGGCCTGTACCTCCCGTTCCTTTGTGACATTCCTAAAGTGTTTCACAACATTGTCAGTGTCACAATTAAACACTTGTTCAGGTTTCAATTCTTCACTGTCTATGTACTCCTTGAATTCCTTAACATATTTTTCAGCTGCTTTTTGGTCCAAACTGGCAGCCTCACCATGCCTTATCACACTATGTATGCCACTACGATTCTTAAATCTCTCAAACCAACCTTTGCTGGCCTTAAATTCACTCATATCACCACTAGTTGCAGGCATTTTTTCTAATTAAATCCTCATGCAACTTCCTAGCCTTTTCACATATGATCGCTTGAGAGATGCTATCTCCTCCTATCTGTTTTTCGTTTATCCACACCAATAACAGTCTCTCAACATCTTCTATCACTTGTGATCTCAGTTTCGAAAACATAGTTGCACCTTTGGCAAGAACAGCTTCCTTGCCGTTTTCTTGGCCACAATAGTAGTGATGGTTGATTGGGGTTTTGTGTACAACCTGGCCAGCTCGGAGAGACACACTCCACTTTCATACTTAGCAATGATCTCCTCCTTCATATCCATAGTAATTCTCACCCTTTTTGCTGTAGGGTTGGCACTAGAAGCTTTCTTGGAGCCCATGGTGACTTATTTTGCAGGTGCAATCACTAAAAACGCTGTGATAATGTGAAATGTTCCGATTGTATGTTTGGATGGGACCGCGGTGGCTGGCTGGCTTGTAAGCACTGTCCACAAGTGGACGCGTCTCAGATGGAACGAATTGTGTTGGTCGAGTTTTTTAGCGCTAGTCGAGGCAAAATTTTTGCATTAAAATGTATCGCTAGTCGGATTTAACGTTAGACGATGCCATCGTTGGTCAAGGGTCCACTGTATTTGTAAGATCCCTTCAAGGTAGGTTCCTTGATGCCAAAGAGGGGCTCTTAATCCAAGGAACTGAACCTCCCCTTTCCCCTGGTAATAAGACTCCTCTGAGTTTTGTACACCCCCATGAAATGAACAACAATAATTATTTGTTAGAAAGTTAAATATTCATTGTCCCACTTTTCCAGTTACTCCTTTTGCACACGTCTTGTGCGATTCATCACAATCACGCTTATTTAACACAGTGTGTACATTACATTTGTATTTTGCTTGTTTGCAGTGCATCCAAGAACATGCAGTAATGGACCAACAAATGAGAGAGGCAGTAATGACCTGCTCTAAATGTATCTTGTCCTGAGTTATGCATTTGTTATAAATTAGTTTAGTAATCTGGCTTCTCAAAACTCAAGGATTGTGATGTTGATGAATACTGAGTTTCTTACAAACGTTACCATTATTCACCTAGTGGTAAATACAGTCTCCATATAAATATGTTTACTGCAAAAACATCTGGTCATCTGAACTTTTACTTTTATTACATTTTACATCTTTTCTGTTTGGTACATAACTGGCAGAAAACTTTTATTTGTCTCAGTTCAGATTTTTTTTCTTTTTGTGTATGCTAAGTACAGTTCCTTTTGTTAGTTAACTATTGTGGGTTGTAGCATAGGTAGGTTGACAGTATGTCTTAGATAAGGTTGGGCTTTGAAATGAGCTGGGGTTGGATGACAGTTGTAAGCCTGTACATTCAGCAGCATAAAAAAAAAATAATAATAAAGTGGTTGCTGATCAGATCATGATTACCACAGTATTGTGCCACATACATCCAATATATTCCCCTCTAATGAATAATACAATTCTGGAATTTATTATAACTCGAGTCTTCAGAACTGTGAACCTACTTCCACCACAGGCACCCATGCCATAATTGGAGATGCATTCCCAAACAATAATTTGTATATAATTTCATTCCTTAATGAAATTAAAAGCAATGAACAGAACTCAGACAAGTCCTTCCCTCCTATACCCTAACTTCCCTCTCTCCTCCCAAACTTTCCTTTCATTACCAAACCATTTCTCCCATTCCCAATCCTTTCTCTCTCCCTCATTCCCAAACTTTCCTCTCTCAGAGTCCCTCCATCTCACTTTCTCACTCAATTCAACATATGACACAACATGCTTTACACATTTCCACTCCTTCACTGCTGTAGTTGAGGCAGTGTGTAGCACAGAGTTGTAGTGAGAGGCAGTGCAGGTATAGGAAACAGCAACAAGACAGTCAAAGAGGGAGAGGCAAAGATATTTGTGCTGATCAGGAAATAATACCTTGTCTCTTGATGGACAACAGTACTGCAGAACTTTGTCTCATAGTGATGGTGCGGACCAATTCATAAAGCCATTTGGTTGTTGCACAGTCCACAAAAACATAATTTTCCTGTTAGCATAGCTTGCCTTCCTCTTTAATATTCTCTCCCTCCCTCTTTACGTAAGCTTTCCATTACCTCACTAGCATGATGAGTTTGTATATATTTTGGTAGAATTACCAACAATATGTAAAGTAAAAGGACACAAGTGCAACTAATGTGGCAATTTATTGTGGCAACATTTCGCTCTCCAGGAGCTTTGTCAAGCCATAATGGCTTGACAAAGCTCCTGGAGGTACTACAGTCCTGCCAAGTGAGTGTAAAATGGAAACCTATAATTGTTTTACATGATGGTAGGATTGCTGGTGTCTTTTTTCTGTCTCTTAAACATGCAAGGTTTCAGGTATGTCTTGCTACTTCTACTTACACTTAGGTCACACTACACATACATGTACAAGCATATATATACACACCCCTCTGGGTTTTCTTCTATTTTCTTACTAGTTCTTGTTCTTGTTTATTTCCTCTTACCTCCATGGGGAAGTGGAACAGAATTCTTCCTCCGTAAGCCATGCGTGTCGTAAGAGGCGACTAAAATGACAGGAGTAAGGGGCTAGTAACCCCTTCTCCTGTACATATTACTAAATGTAAAAGGAGAAACTTTCGTTTTTCCTTTTGGGCCACCCTGCTTCAGTGGGATACGGCCAGTGTGTTGAAAGAAAGAAAGAAACATGCAAGATTTC
This sequence comes from Cherax quadricarinatus, assembly GCF_038502225.1. Taxonomy (NCBI): domain Eukaryota; kingdom Metazoa; phylum Arthropoda; class Malacostraca; order Decapoda; family Parastacidae; genus Cherax; species Cherax quadricarinatus. Next base: position 5,779,617 of record NC_091324.1, read on the forward strand.
AGGTACGTCTTGCTGCTACTTCTTACACTTATGTCACACTACACATACATGTATACAAGCATATATATACACACACCCCTCTGGGTTTTCTTCTATTTTCTTTCTAGTGCTTGCTCTTGTTTATTTCCTCTTATCTCCATGGAGAAGTGGAACAGAATTCTTCCTCCGTAAGCCATGTGTGTTGTAAGACGAGACTAAGATGCCGGGAGCAAGGGGCTAGTAACGCCTCCTGTACAAATTGCTAAATTTAAAAAGAAAAACTTTCATTTTTCTTTTTAGGCCACCCTGCCTTGGTGGGATATGGCTGGTTTGTTAAAAAAAAAAAAGTTGCATTTGTGTCCTTTTACTTTACATGATGAGTTTATTAGGTAGTGAGTGTGGTGTGGGAAGGTTGTGGTAAAGGTAACAGTGCCAGGACTATAATGGGAAATGTAGGACATCAACCCTTATCATGTACTAGACATGAGTGCCCCCACTACCAACATATTTAAATCTACAGTGCTTGACCAATCTTTACCAAACAAATATGAGCCCATCACACATACATAACATGAACATTCACAAAATATCAATGTGTATGATAAAATATAATGGAGAAAAAATATTTATAATTTGTCTTAATAAAGTTGTACTGTAATTATTAAATCTGCATTTCTTGATCATTCTCTACCAAACAAATACATGACCTTCACATATGCATAAAATAAACGCAAAATGGGAATGCATTTTATGAAAAGTATAACGGAAAATAATTTACATTTGAATGTTTGCAATGTTTGTATCTACAAACTGGCATTCATAAGACAATAATCAATTTCAAAGTGATGTGATCATAAGTGAGTATGTTTGCAAGCCATGGACTTTCCATATTTGGTACATGTGGTTCATCAGTCACTCAGTAACTGAAGCAACACAACCTGGCTTAACACTAATTTTCTCATTCTGTAACTCACTGCCATGTGCTTTAACAAGCATTTGCAAATGGAGGCATATTTCAATTATGAGCAGAATATCAGCTTTATAAATCTGCATTTATTGAGAAACTGAGTTTAATATACACACTAAGTGCTCAAATCAACAAAGTTTATCTAGTTTAACTCTTTCTATCGCATACATTGCCAAACACCAGCAAACAGATCAAGTGTAATTATGAAAAGAATATCATAGTGGTATTCCTGGAAAAAAGTGAGATTTTAACATGAACACTTGACACCCAAATTAACCCAAATCAACCATGTGCCTTACAAAGCCCTAACATATAAAACAAAGAGGTCAAATATAATACTTCTGACTATAAATATTGCCAAAATAACTGTACTGTTACTGATAAATATGCACCATAACAATACTAGGCAAAGAGCACCATGTGCTCTCATATCTCCACCTTAACACAGAAAGACTACCAGCCTACTCTTGCTGGCTCTATAGGCATTGTGCCTCAAAACTGCAGTTGGGTTGATGGCCAAGTCCAAAGCTACAATAGGGTTGATGGCAAAACTTTGAAGTGCTACTGGCAATAAATTAAAAAAAAAATATGGAAAATAAAATAAACCAAGAACACAAACAAATAAAAAAACAAACTCACATATACTTCCTGAGAAACAAAATGGAATATGTTCCACTATATGACACCATTGAGAGACCAATAAATGACAGAATCAAGCTTACACGAAGCTGACATGCTCAATTTTGCACAAGGGGGCACCAATGATTATGGTTCAAACATCATATATAGATATGATTTCCACTTTTGTTAACAAGTAGCACAGCATTCCAGTGACTGAAGTGTAAATAAACCCTACAAATACTGTATATTGCAAAACATGAAACTGCAACCACCTCTGACCCAGAACAAACAATGTCGATACTGATGTTTCGTGCATTCAATGGGTGTGATGGAAAAGGCACAAAGACATCTTGGGACACATGGAATGTATTTCTAGGTTTTACAAATGCTCTCCTGAAATATATAACCATGATGTGACTTGAAACAGAACTAATGAAGCAAGGCAGAATCTGTTTTAAAGGTCACAAACCCAGCAGACCGGGGCTAACAAAGAAAAAGATGGATCTCTACAGAAGCTAAAATTGACAAGCCTTGGTCACATTCAAGAAAGGTGTTATGAGCTTATACACTGAAGCTGTAAATAGGAATGCAAATCTGTGTAGTGCTACAATGATGCCAAACCCAAGTACACTGTTTTGTCATTTTGAACAGTTATGTAGGACTAATCAAACTTTAATCACATCACAGAAAGAGAAATTCTGAGTTTTGAGGAAAACACTACATATGAAAACACTTAAGCAATTTATTAGGAAATGTTTTGGTCCTGGGGCCTCATTCACTCTTATGATATAAAGGGCACAAGGAACAGTAAAGACAAAGTACATGTGAAAGAGGCGAGATCAGATTACATACAAGTAGCAGTCAGAGCAGGTTTAAGTTGAGGGAAGGCAAGGTCGCCTGATGGCCATGTCATCATGTGGATGGGACGAAGTGTGGTCTACAATCATGTGGGCCAAGATAGTGGAGATGGTGTAGTTTCCTACTATACTTAAATTGTATTAGAAATTGTATTCAGTTATGCTTCCAGAAACTGGAATCTTTGCTGACTGGAGTTTCTAATATGAATACACAAAAAGCAGCAAGTTATACTCTCACTAACTTAGTCCACATGGTTCTTGACAATGTTTTGCTCCACCCCCATTGTGGCCACTGCTTATACCTGACATAGCCTCTCTTCCTCTGCAATTGCTTTGGTGTTATATACTGTATTTCATGTACACTTATATTTCTTAAGAGTGAACAGGTCCCAGGATGCAACTGTCTTAGGTCCTTATAACAGTGTTCTTTTTCTATATTTTCAAGCTTCTTTTTGGGTTAATATTTGCTTTTAATGTTATGTCAACGATCAATGTAAGATCTTTCAAAGAGGACATCTTCATTACAGATAAACTGTTTAACATCCATATTTTCTAGCAAAGCACTGACATCAATATTGTGTATTTCAAAATTATACCTTAAACATATCTATAGTTTTCTATTTCCATGAAATCATTTTAAATTTACCATCTGATTCTGTCTAAACATTATGAATTACTTTATGGAACTCTCTCTTTATACAGTTAGCTTTTATAAACAAATATTGGAGTAAATATTCACTCATTTGAAACTGGGGTTATACACGTTTGGTGGTTCCTTATCATACAATGTTTATGCCAAGCTCTTGCTGCTTTTAACCCAAAGCACATGATTTTTTTTACAAACTCTAGGGTTAACCATCCCACCATGTATTGCTGAACAAGAAAGCAGGTAAGCACCCAAAACCAACTAATAATCTTGTGCAATAAATCTAAATTTGTTTAATTTTAATTCCAACTACGTTAACTAAATGCATTTAGGTTGCAACCAGTCCACTAATTATGATTGTGTTCTTTGTGCAGGGCTTGATGCAAGATCAAATTTGTATGTAGCCTTATTCATGCACTAATAAAAAATTTACACCTCATCTAACCATTCAATCATGAAATGGGGAAAAAAAAATATCTGAGAAAATACATTTTTCAGGAGCACTATGGAATCAAGGCAAATGCACCTCCATACCAAAATATCTATACTCTAAATTACAATAGCTAAGACTAGATGTCTTTTACACATGGAACATCCTCCCTGTTAATGTTCTCTGCAATCATGTAGAAAATGTAAGCTATAAAGCAGCATGTAAACAAATATCATCATAAATGAAAGACACCACAGACAAATTACGAAAATTATTCTGTACATGACAGGGTAGGCCACACAATGGTCCCCCTCATTTAGAAAACTAGCTATACACTGTACAAAAAGCAATTGTCTGGGAAAGCAGCACAGAGTTGCCCTGAAGCATTTAACATGGATAAGAAGTAACAGCAGCAGCAGCAGGACACATGGTTCCTTACACACAACTGGCTACTTTTACCACTGGTTTGTGGGGGCAGCGCACCTAACAGATTTTAACTGCTTATTAATTTCCAGGACGAATGCATCACTTATAACTAACAATGTCTTTTATTAAAATACATTAAATGCATTGATGTGTTTTCATTGTCGTCAGTATCTTTTATCCACAGTTCTTGCATTTTCACATTTTAATTACCACTAGCTTCATTTCAAATAAAGCAAATAACTATATGTCACATATCACTCTTCAATTCACTTATAAAACACCATTAGCTTTCATTCAATTTCACAGACATATTACTCCTTAAATATCATAAGCTTGTATCATATTTACAGTATGTATAAAGACAAGAACTTGGCAGTAGTTCAATATTTCATCTCATGAATGCACCACTTAAATATTATAAATAATGTCTTTTGTTACAACTGAGAATATAAAAAAATATTCAAACTGGAGGGATATCTGTTGCTTGTGGGGTGTCCTCCATACCCTCAGGAGGCACTCTGACAGTACCATTGCCTGTTAAAGTTGCATGTCCATTGGAGGGCACCTGACCATTTGCACAGGTACTGGGAGGTGTACTAACACTGGGTAAGGTTGGAGCTGATGGGGTGGGAGGTGGTGAAGTTATTGGAAGTGGTGAAGGAGGAGCTTTAGGGGCTACTGGTGCTAAGGGAGCAATTGTGGTGACAGGTGGCATGGTAATAATAGGGTCATTGAGTCCAGCCATGTCACTACTACTACCACTGTGGCTACCATCACTTGCAATGTAAGACTCCATTGCCCGGTAAACAAACAAAATATCATCCTGAAAGTGAGAAAAAGAGATGGTTAATAGTTACTCAAAATGAGCGCCCACAATTACGGTAAAGAAATTTAATTAGACTAAGGGAATGGAAAATAACAACAATGTATCTAGTGCTTAGCAATTTTTGTACCTTTAACCCTTTCAGGGTCCGTCCCGTAGATCTACGGCTTTACGGTGAGTGTCCAAACCGTAGATCTACGCCATGAGCTCAGCTCACTCTGATAAACTGTGAGTGGTACATATGGGCCTAGATATGAGAGAATACATCTATGTGGTATGTGTGCACCACATAAAACAGATCCTGCAGCACACTGTGTATGAGAGAAAAAAACTGAAATCATGATTTTTCGATTAAAACAGCAACTTTGCAGTGTTTTTTCGTATGTTTTTTATAGTTGTATTTGCGATTTCTTGGTCTCATTTGATAGAATGGAAGACATATTACAGAAATAGAGATGATTTTGATTGGTTTTAGCACTGGAAATGGCTTGAAACTGAGCTCAAAGTAGCGGAAATGTTAAATTTTTGCCGATATTCAAGAGTAAACAAACGACCTCACACGTCTAATACACGTCAGCTGGTGGGTCTAATATACATTCACAAATATGGTGATGATATTTATACAATTATTACAGTATTGCATAACAGTAAATCTTCTATTTTTTGGTGTGAATAAAAATTCATTATGAGAATAAAAAATCAAAATGGAATTTATTTGTAAAGCCTCAAAACGTAACTAATGAACAGAGGAAATGTTAGTTTAGTGCCGGGAATGCCTACATTGTTTATTCTGGACCCTATTTTGAAATTGGAATATTTTGAACTTTGTGTTAAATTGGCCAAATTAACAATTTCCGATCACTTTATTTTGTAGTTGAAACAGTTGACTTGGCGATTTCTTGTGCTCAATCGATAGAATAGAAGAAATACTAGTGAAATAGCTAAGAATTTGGTTGATTGGAATAATGTAATTGGCCTAAAATGGGAGTCAAAGTCGGCAAAATCGCCGATTCATAAATATCGCTGACACATCAAAATTCGCAGAGCATAATTTCGTCAATTTTCCACCAAATTTCGTACTTTTTATTTTATTACCTTCACAAAAAGATTCTCTACGATTTCATAAGAAAAAATAAATTTTTTTTTTGAAAATTCTTGGACACTGGTGCGTGACTCCAGATTTGGGCCTTGGACCCTGAAAGGGTTAAAATACCTGTGCAGCACTGAATAATATAACAAGTGTCCTTTGCTTTATGTGACAGATGTTCCAGGCCTATGGTGCATTAAGCAATTCAATATGCAAAACATGGGGGGATAATTTTCGAGACCCTGCACATTCTATGTATATTGACTTGCATTTACCAAAAAAAAAAAAAAAAAAAAAAATGAGCCTAATACATGTTCTCCTCACTTAGCGACATACTCGTTTACCAACAACTCGGACTTACGACAGGCTCTCTGGCCAGTATGCATACCTAAATAACATGAGAGCTGAATTCCTCTGTTCTATTTATTACAATATACAGTACACTACTGTATCAACATTTAAAAATATACTAAAAATGTTATAAATGGTGCAAAAGTGACATTAAAACAATATCAAAGATGGTTGACACAAACCCACTACCACTATAGTATGATCCTTGCTTAGCGATGAATTTGTTTACCAATGTGGTCTTAGGAACCCAACTCCGTCATTAAGTGAGGAGAGGCTGTACACAAAAAAAAAGAATTAAAAAAGGAACAATCCAAAATTCAATAAAAATTCTTATACAATTAACAGAGAACAACCAGGAAAAAATCAACATTTCCTGACAGTTTTATCAAAAAATTATGATCAAACTACACATGCCCCAAACAGCCATATATGAAAAATAAATGCACTTGATCAAAAATAATTGAGGGAAAAAAAAAAAAAAAATTCAATCATTAACCTTCTCCCTTGTGCTTTCCATCCTCTCTTTCTGGGCTAAAGTACATACCTGTGTTTTCCCTCACTCCATGCCTAGTCCTGATTTTGCAGCAGCACAACCCAACTTAGTTTGGTCATGTGCCCAATTTTTTATTTAGAGCAAGATTTTAATTGAAAACCAACTACAGTGGACCCTCATTTTTTGTAATCATCGGAATTTGTAATTTTTGCAAATTGTAATTTTTTTTTGTCAAAATATTGACTCACAAATTGTCATTCCTCCCAGATGCATACGAGCGGCCCCAATAGGCCCCATGCACCATTCACAGTTTGCCATTGTTTATCAGCGAGTGAGCACGATCCCAAGTGTTCATACACTTCGCAATATTCAATTCGTTTTAGTGCTTGCAACTGCTAAATAAGCCACCATGGACCCAAAAAAAGCTAGTGCCAGCCCTTTGGTAAAGAAGGTGACAAACACGACAGAATTAAAGAAAAAGATTGTAGAAAAATACGAGTGGTGGTGGTATAGTGATGGTGGTAGAGGGTGGTAGTGATTGTGATGGTGGTAGAGGGTGGTAGTGATTGTGATGGTGGTAGAGGGTGGTAGTGATTGTGATGGTGGTAGAGGGTGGTAGTGATTGTGATGGTGGTAGAGGGTGGTAGTGATTGTGATGGTGGTAGAGGGTGGTAGTGATTGTGATGGTGGTAGAGGGTGATAGTGGTTATGATGGTGGTAGTGTGTGGTAGTAATGGAGATTTGTGCAATGTGGAGTAGGATGGAAAGATCTGTGGAGGGACATTGCCCTAACAATGCTATTGCAAGCTGTGTCAGCAACATGTACAATGACAATGTCTTGTCCCATTTTAAGGAAATTATAAAGAGATGCCAGAAACAGAGTTCTCTGGCTAGATATTTAGTGCCACAGGTGTGCAGTGACTCTCCAGCTGGTCCCTGTGGCATTAAAAAACAAAGAGAAGTAACCCCGGAAAAGGACTTAGTACCTGAAGTCTTTATGGAAGGGGATTCCCCTTCCAAACAGTAATTTCTCCATCCTCTCTCCTCCTCCCAGCTTTCATACACTAAGAAGAATCTTCAATAAGGGTAAATGTCATGTTATTATTGTTTTATTCTTCATGTCTCATTGTTTTCTGTGTATGTACATCTATAATATTTTGTTTTAATACTTTTGGGTGTCTGGAATGGATTAATTGGATTTACAGTATTTCTTTTGGGGAAAATGGTTTCGCAAATCATCAAATTCGCCATCAGTCACACTCTCTGGAACAGATTAATTACGAAAAATGAGGGTCCAATGTATAAGTCTTCATGTAATATGATCATTGGACTCCCCATGCCTTAATCTGTTTTTCTCTTAGTTCTTGTCTTATTGACATTCATCAATACACAGTAACCCAGTTTAGAATGATATTTAAGGAAAATTATACACAACTGAGGATAGGGTTGAGTAAGAGCAAAACAGAGAATTTATACAGCATTTAGCAAATTCCTATCAGACAGGATCACAGCACAGAATTGCATTTGTATTTACCAAATCCACATAAAGCAAAGGACACCTCTAATAACCTCTTACTGAAATGCTAGTTTCATAAGAGTACTATCTACTACCTCATTTTCCATATTAAAACATAGTTATTTACAAAACCTGATAATTACTGTATGATGATTCACTTTTTCTATAAATATTACTTCTGCAATTAAATTATGTAAACTTCATGTGCCTATACTATGGCTTGAAGGCTAAAAATGGAATGTATAAATATGGTAATACAGTGAACCCTTGTTAATGCAAAATCAGTGAATGCAGATTTAGCAGAATGCCTATAAAACGCCACAAAAAACTGGAAAAAGCATGGTTTACAAATAGGAAACAGTATGTTTGCATAAACAGTGGACCCCCGGCAAACGGCGAGGTCCACTGTACTAATTTGGCCAATTTCACAAAAATAACAAGGCCAATTTCAAAATAGGGTCCAGCATAAACAATGCAGACATTCCTGACACTAAAATAACATTTTATCTATTCATTAGTCACATCTCCAGGCCCCTCTTATATTACGCTTGCTTTTCATTTTGAATTTTTATTCATAAAAAAATGAAACATTTACTGTTATTCCGACTACTGCATAATTGAAATAATTGTATAAATATATCAGTGCATTCATGAATGCATATTAGACCCACCAGTTGATGTGTATTGGACACATGACATGATTTGTTTGCTCTTGAACATTAGCAAAAATCGAACACGTCCGCTACTTTGAGCTACTTTTAGTCCTTAAAATTCATCTCTATTTCTGTAACATATCTTCCATTCTGTTGAATGAGACTAAGAAAACGAGAATACAACAGTAAATACCATATGAAAATGCACAGCAAAGTTGCCGTTTTAAACCAAAAACACCGTTGCAGTTTTTTTTCTCATTATGCACTGCGTGCTGCAGAATCTTTTATACACTGCACACTGACCATGTAGACCAATTCTCTCATAGGTAGGCCTACCAGCTTTCTCCTGCAAGATTTGAAGCCCCTAGAATTTTTCCATTAGCTCTCCTTTGACAGAGAAGCAGCAGTTAAATTTTCATTTACTGTAGTGTTTCATTACATTTTCATTTAGTATTCATTGTTACAGTTTTTGTGTGCTGTATAACTTTATACATTGTTTTATGTAGTAGTTAGTACATTATTATTAATAAATTATTATATTGTCATTTTTGGTCTGGAACAAATTAACCCTTTCAGGGTTGGTGCCATACTAGTACGGCTTGCACACCAGGGTTGGTGCCATACTAGTATGCATAAATTCTAGCGCCTTCAAATCTAGCGAGAGAAAGCTGGTAGGAATACATATGAAAGAATGGGTCTATGTGGTCAGTGTATGCAGTATAAAAAAATTCCTGCAGCACACAGTGCATAAAAAGAAAAAAAAAACTCTGACCATGTGTTTGGTTTAAAACAGCAACTTTGCAGTGTATTTTCGTATGCTATTTATGGTTGTATTCTAGTTTTCCTGGTCTCATTTTATAGAATGGAAGACATATCACAGAAATTGAGATGATTTTGATTGGTTTCACAATGAAAAGTACCTTGAAATTGAGCTCAAAGTAGCAGAAATGTTCGATTTTTACCAAAGTTCAAAAGTGTGCTGATATTATTTATACCATTTCTACACTAATGCAGTAGTCTGCATAACAGTAAATCTTCTATTTTATGTGAGAATAAAAATTCAAAGTGGAAAGCAAAAGAAATGTAACAGAGGCCTGGGGACGTGACTAATGAAGAGAAGAAATGTTATTTTAGTGTCAGGAATGTGTGTCTTGTTTATTCTGGACCCTATTTGGAAATTAGCATCTTTTGAAATTTGTGTGAAATTGGCAAAATTACCAATTTCTGACCACTTTATTGAATAGCTGAAATCTGTAAATGGGTGGTTTCTTGTATTCATTTGATAGAAAAAATGGAGTTCTAGCAAAATAGTTATGATTTTTGTCAACTGGTACATTGGAATTGGCCAAAAATAGGGATCAAAGTGGGAAAAATCGCCGATGCGTAAACATCGGCGAGACTGCTAACTTTGCAAGAGCATAATTCCGTAAGTTTTCCATCAAATTTCATACTTTTGGTGTCATTATGATCGGGGAAAAGATTCTCTATCATTTCATAAGAAAACTTTTCTTTTTCGAAAAATTTCCGACCCTGAGAACAAGTTTAGGAGAGGGCCTGCCAACCCTGAAAGGGTTAATTCTATTTACATTACTTTTATGGGAAAAATTGGTTTCGTAGTCGACCATTTTGGTTGTCGGATCAACATCTAGAACGAATTAAGTTCAACAACCGAGTTTCTACTGTATATGTATTACATAATTTCTGAGTCATTATCATTAAATATGTTATGTAGTTACTGGATGCAACTGCTGGACATGCAAACTTTAAATGGTTAAGCAAGTTTTAAGTCATTAACCAAGTCTTTCAAAACTGGCATTAAACCTTAAGTATTTATTAAAATTAAATAAAGATCAAGCAAAAACATTCATTTGTTTTATATACCGAAGCAAACAAAATAAAAGATATTCATTACAGACAAGTGTTTATCACAAAATTATATAAAATAGAACACTACAAAAAAAAAAAAAAAAAAATTAAGAATTTCAGTTATTGTCTAACAAGCAGAGATGACTGATTTTAGTGTCTATAGTAGTATGGTTATGAATGCAGTATTTTCAATAACTTCAATTATCCAGTTTGATACTAATGAAATAAATATATTTTAATACAAAATAATAATTTAATTAGCCACTGACTATTGCTTCACAGATATTCATTTCACCACTACATCCATAAAATTATCTTTGGTTTATGTGCAATATGTTTTTATGTGCATAAAAAGCCTTCCACTGTAGAGGTCCATTATCATGCACTCATCACAGCTGAGGTTGATTTGACAGCAAAAAACTTCCTCACAAGATCATCCCAAAAAATATGAATAAAATAAAAAATTACACCCCAAGTAGATACACTATCATAGACTGCACAAGAATGAGTATTTATAGCATAAAATACCATGCAGTATGTGCTGCATGCTAGGTTATATTAGAAATGCACACTATTTTCTCCTCCAATATTTTTTATACAGCCTCTTCACATACTAGGATTCAAACACAGCATCATATCGGACAAAAGAATTCATGGGATTCCCAAATTTATAATAAAATCGCGCATCAAAGTAAGGAATAATAATATTTTTAACTATTCAGTTATACAGTGAACCCTCTCATTAATGGACTAATAGGGCAGTGTACAATACTATACTGCCTACTGTCCAAAACCTCCATATTATAAAATAAATATATCATGATCATCCAGTAGTCTTCTGAACTAGCAGACTTGGTCCGCTGATACAGAAGACAATAGGGCACTAAGAATATGTGGATCATTAACCGTAGTACTGCAGTACAATACTATATGAAACTTACAGTAATTTTACTTACTTTGTTGTGGTGGAGAGATGAACATTGTAAAGTTCTACTAGCATCTATGGATATCAGACATCACATTCCTCACAAACCCATGCCATCAAAACATCAGACTCGACCTTCTTTATTAGCCTAAGTTCCTGGTTAACACTGAGGGCCACACATTTCCTCTTGGCATCACCACTTTTTTTTAGAAGCCATTGTTAAATGCACTTTACCTAGTATGTTAATGAAGTCACAAACTGCTCTTAATCAAAGGAAAATTGGAGATTGAATGAATAGTGTATGCACAAGTAAGCACAAACAATATATTGGCATGAGCATACAGCTAAGGGAGTAAATGAAAACAGGCAGGTCTCGGACATGGTCACTCTGACCCATACTGGACAAATGTCAGAGTCATGGGTTTGGTCCAATACATACTTCAGAAGACAACTGGACACTGATGCTACAAAAAAATTTAACATTATGGACTTTGGTCCATTTTATCCTATACTTCCAATGTTTGTTTAGCCCTTTTTTTTCCAAAACTGCCACAATCCATGAACCCTTTCACTGTCGGTGCCATAATATTACGGCTTGCAAGCCAGTGTTGGTGCCATAATATTACACCAAAATTCTAGTGGCTTCCAATCTTGCAGAAGAAAGCTGGTAGGCCATTATATGAGAGAATTGGTCTGAGTGGTCTGTGGAAATTTATTTGGTCTCCCAAAAAATTCCACGGATGGGTTCACAGGACATGAGCTCTACAAGCCCTTAACATTCACCCAAACAAAACACTAGCTGGTGGAGGCAGTGAGACTGTACATACCAATTGATAGATTTACCCTAAAAGGAAAGTTTAGGTAGGATTATACTGTTAGTAATTAATATTAGAATTAGTGACGTAACCTTAGATATTAGCCCTTAAACTGTCCAAATGTAGATCTACATTTTTTCAACATATGAAAGTATCTAAAAAAAGTAGATCTTCTTTTCTTTTTTTACATTTGAAAAAGTGTAAAAAAAACTTTGATCTATGTTTTTTTTTTTTTGTTATATTTGAAAATATGTAAAAAAAACATAGATCTACTTTTGGAACACTACGCATGTGAACGTAGATCTGTCTGGACAGTTTAAGGGTTAATAATGTAGCCTTAGACCTTAATATGTTTAAGCAAAAACAGCCTCTCCTCACTTACCAGCATACTCGTTTACAGACAACTCGGAGTTACGATGGGCTCTCCGACGAATCAGTATAGTATGCCGTACGAGAATTTGGGTCACAGAAACGGGCAGCACAGTGTCTCAGCGTCAAGCATCTCAATCTCCTTCTTACAGCCACTCAGTACACTAGCTTTTAAAGTCTCCAAGACTACATATTTGTACAAATTTGTACTTGACTGTGCACCCCATAGTACAAGACAGAAGTGCAGCAGCACTTGGAAGAGTTAAATGGAAGAAGTACAGTGGAACCTCAAATTTCAAACATTCTTCATTCCAGAAGGCTGTTCGAGTGCTGTTACCGAACGAATTTATTCCCATCAGGAATAATGTAAAATAGATTAGTCCATTTCAGACCCTGAAAAATACACTTATAAAAGCACTTACACAAATACACTTACATAATTGGTCGAGTTGGGACCAGTTCGAGATTTGAGGTTCTACCATACAATAGAAGTTTGTGATGGGTCCGAGTATCAAGCAATCTCCAAGACTACATATTTCGTCTGTAAATTTGTACTTGATTGTGCACCCCATAGTACAAGATAAAAATGCAGCAGCACTTGGAAGAGGAAAGATAGGAAAATGGAAGAAGTACACAATAAACGGGTTAGCTGGTATGTTCGTCTGTGTTTACATTCTCGGTCTCTTGTGGTAACTTAATTATGAAATGAGCAAACTCAGTGAAAAAGATATGTCAATGGTGATAATACTAATAATAATAATTAAGAATAATAAGAATAATAAAATATAATTAATCACTCTGGGGCGCTTTCAATGTCATACGTATTTCATATGGTTTTGGTAGCTGACATTTAAAACACTCCAGAGCAATTATTATTATTAATTATTATTACATTCTCTGTCTCTCTCATGACAGCTTAATAAATAATTAAACCAGTGAACAAGGTACGTGGATGGTAATAATAATAATTATAATATGTAATAATATGTAATAATAATAATAATAATAATAATAATCACTCTGGAGTGGTTTAAGAACACTTAACTCTGATATTAACCCTCCCCTCAAACATCTCCTTGCCAACCTCAACAGAACACATGACCATAACATCTCACGCTATGCAAAAACTCAATGCACATAAAAGGCCCTAAAATCTGGAATTCATTACCTGTAAATATAAAAGAAACACTACCTGTTTATAAATTCAAGTCTCTTCTCAAAGATCACTTACTCACCCAAAACCAAATAAATACTGAATAACTGAACCTTATAAATTATTTTTTATTTTTATTATCACACCGGCCGATTCCCACCAAGGCAGGGTGGCCCGAAAAAGAAAAACAATTATATCACAAACGTTAAACCTAAAACCCAATCTAACAGAATACTCCATTCGACTGAATGTACAGCAATGCATGCAACCATATGACCTGTCTTTGTAATACTCATTTGTGCTTTATAGTTATCTGTTTACAATAATGTCTTATCACTGATTTCATCATTGCTTAGTTAATCTTAAGTTAATTTTAAGCCAGCCCGTAATGCTATGCATATAAGTGGCTTTGGCATGCTGCTCTTACCTGTATTTTTTTGTACCTCTGTATGTATGCTCAAATTACTAAATAAATAAATAAATAAATAAATAAAGTGTCAGCTACCAAACCTGTACAAAATACATATGACATTTAAGCCGCTCCAGAGCGATCATTTATTATTTTTATGATTATTATTATTAGTAGTAGTGGTAGTACGTATTTTACTATTATTATTATTATTATTATTATTAGGATTTTACGCCAAACGAGAAATTGGGTCATTGAAACAGACAGCGCGGTGTCTCAGTGTCAAGTATCTCAGTCTGCTTCCTACAGCCACTGAGTACACTAGCTTTCACTGTCTCCAAGATTACATATTTGTACAAATTTGCACTTTATTGTGCATCCCATAGTACAAGATGTTGGCAAAAAGGAAGATCTTGACTTCACCTGGAGGAAGTGCCAAGAAACAAAGGAAGGCTCTCAATCTTCATGTGAAAATGAAGATTATAAACGAGTATGAAGCTGGTTAGAAAGTGGAAGTGATAGCTGATAACTTAAAGCTGGAGAATTCTACCATTCCCACTATCTTGAAGGATAAAGATAGAGTGAAAGAGGCAGTGAAAGCATCGACAGAATTTCAAGCCATAATAACTAGGCAGCAGAAGCATGATAAAGACACAAAAATTAATAAAAACTGACATATATGGAGAGGTACTGGAAGGTGTGTGGGGCTATACGAGAGAGAGGGAGAAGGCATCAGCAGTGTCTCTCAGTAACTCATGCTTCACCATGATGTATGGACGTGTAAGCTCACGGCACTATAAAATATTGTATAATTATACTATTACTATCAATAAAGGTTATCTACCTAACATATTTATTCCAGAATACTAGGTATAATATAAATAATGTAGAAGCATGATAAAGATGCCCAAATTAATGAAAACTGACATTAAATAGAGGTATTGAAGGGTGGGGTGCCGGGAGGGATAAAAAAAAAAAAAAGTGATCATGATCATAAGAGAAAATGCTATGCGCATGAAGGGTAACTATAGAAAATCACTCTTACCCTATGCAAAGACTGAAAAAAGTGCAATTTTCTCGAAAAAAAATTTCCAAGCAATCAGCTATGCACACGTTTCCTGGAATATCTCGGAAGTAAGTCATTGACCTATTTCATGTTGTATTACCATTAATAATAAACAGATTGAAAGGAATTTCCCAACAAACATAAAACTGAATGTTTTAATTTTGGGTGGCGACACTTTTGAAGTGTCAGTAAGGGGTGATTCCTCGATTAGCGACGAAATCATTTACCGACAGGGTCTTAGGCCCCTAACTCCGTCGTTAAGTGAGGAGAGGCTGTATTAGGTTACATCAGATAAGGTGAGCTAGCAACCCCCATGCCTGAACAAAAGCTAGATCAGGTCATACAGACGCTAGCTCGTCCTTCTTGAACGTGACACCGTGGTGACAACAGGTGCTGGGAGCTGCAGCTTGGTACCCCTGCGTCTATATAGTATACCTGGCCTGTGGAACAAAGAATCATAGAGGCTTCCCAAAGTACTGTGGATATTCATCTCTTTCCAGGCCCCTTGCAGACACGATACCTTTTGTTTCTCTTGGTATAGTTGGCCAGCGGTATTCTGAGGAAATGTGGGTTATTTGAACTGTGGGTCATGAGTGGACGGGTGCCCATAGACCAGTACATTTACAGGCATCTCCTCTTAAGTATTACTCTAGAAGCTAGTGTCACGTACTGCATAAATAATGCTTAGGGAATACCCATTGAAATCAGGGATCTCAAAGGTGCAGGCAGGGATACAAATACCATTTGAATACTTGCAGAAGTAAGTCCTTCACTGCACATGGTGTCTTGAGGAATCTAGGTTGCTGAGGTGAAATCAGGGGATTTCTAGTAGCATATTCCCCACCACCAAATCAGTCAGTCCTTTATCCGTGCATGTAGTTAGGAATTTCTTGCAAGATCGGTTGCATATGGAAATATGTCCTAAAAGCCACTTGTGAGACTGAAACGACTAATCTCAGGGTGTCTGTGTCAACAGTACTTGCCAAGGTGAGTAGCTCACAAGGAGGCAGTGCAAACACGATTTCCACATAGTCAGTGTGTGCAGTACAAAGTAAATTCTGCAGCACGCAGTGCATGAGAAAAACAAACTCCAACCGTGTTTTTGGTTTAAAACACCGGCTTTGCGGTGTATTTTTTAATGGTATTTATGGTTATATTCTCGTTTTCTTGGTCTCATTTGATAGAATGGAAGATATATTACAGAAACAGAGATGATTTTGAATGGTTTATGGACTAAAAGTACTTTGAAATTGAGCTCAACGTAGCAGAAATGTTCAATTTTTGCCGATGTTCAAGAGTAAACAAATGACGTCACACGTCCAATACACGTCATCAATTGGTGGGTCTAATATGCTTTCACAAATGCGCTGATATTATATCAGTTTTACAATAATGCAGTAGTCTGCATAACAGTAAATCTTCTATTTTTTGTGAGAATAAAAATATAATATGTATAGGAGGGGCCTTGAGGCATGACTAATGAACAGAAAATGTTATTTTAGTGCTAGAAATGTTTGTATTGTTAATTCTGGACCCTATTTTGAAATTGGCCTTATACATGAACTGTGTATGAAACTGACCAAATTACCAATTTCTGATCACTTTATTGGGTAGTTGAAATTGGTAAATGGGCAGTTGCTTATACTCAGTAAAACAAATGAAGTTCTAGTGAAGCAGCTATGAGTTAGGTCGACTGGAACAATGGAATTGGCCAAAAATAGGGCTCAAAGTGGGCAAAATTGCCGATGCGTGAATATCGCCAACACCACTAACTCGCGAGAGCATAATTTCGTAAGTTTTCCATCAAATCTCCTACTTTTGGTGTCATTACCATCGGGAAAAGATTCTTTATAATTTCAAAAGAATTTTTTTTTTTTTTTTTAAATTCTTCGACACTGAGAGCAAGTTCGTGAGCAGGGGTCTCAACAGTGAAAGGGTTAATGGGAGGTTTTACTGTACTAATGTATTTCATAAACAACCCCCATGCTTTTCTATTTTCTTTTTACATCAAAACACCTTTCTCATTCTCACACTCTTCCTTATATTTTTTATCAGTCCCATAGTTCTATGGCTCTGAAGCTCAGCTCACTCAGATAAGCTGTGAGTGGTAAATATGGGCCTAGATATGAGAGAATACATCTGTGTGGTAAGTGTGCACCACATAAAACAAATACAGCCTCTCCTCACTTAGTGACGTACTCGTTTACTGATGCCTCGGACTTATCCATGCTTATATTCATATCTAAATAATGTATATTAGAGATGATTTCCTCTATTCTGTTTATTTCAATATACAGTACACTACTGAATAAACATTTAAAAATATACCAGAAATGTTATGAATGGTGCAAAGGTGACATTAAAACATATCCAAGATGGTTGACACAAACTTACTATCATTATACTATGCTCCTCACTTAGCGATGAATTCGTTTAACGATGTGGTCTTAGGAACGGAACTCCATTGTTAAGCAAGGAGAGGCTGTACTGCAGCACACAGTGCATAATGAGAAAAAAAACTGACCATATTTTTGGATTAAAACAATGAATTTGCGGTGTTTTTTCCTATGCTTTTCACAGTTGCATTCGCGATTTCTTGGTCTCTTTTGATAGAATTGAAGATATATTCCAGAAATAGAGATGATTTTGACTGGTTTCAGTACTGAAAATTGCTTGAAACTGAGCTCAAAGTAGCAGAAATGTTCAATATTTGCCAATGTTCAAAAGTAAACAAATGACATTACGCATCCAATATATGTCAGCTGTTGGGTCTAATATATGTTCATGAATGTGTTGATATTATTTATACCATTATTACAATATTGTATAACAGTAAATCTTCTATTTTTTGGTGTGAAAAAAAATTCATTGTCAACAAAAAATAAAAATGGAATTCATTTGTAAAGCATGAAAATGTAACTAATAAACAGAGGAAATGTTATTATAGTGCCAGGAATGCCTGCACTGTATATTCTGGACCCTATTTTGAAATTCAAATATTTTGAACTTTGTGTTAAATTGGCCAAATTACCAATTTCCAGTCACTTTATTGGATAGTTGAAACAGATGACTAGACAATTCCTTGTGCTCAATCGATAAAATAAGAGTAATACAGTGGAACCCCGAAGTTTCGGCCATAATCTGTTCCAGGAGCTAGGCCTCAAGTCAAAACGGCCTAAAGTCGAAGCAATATTTCCCAAAAGAAGTAATGTAAATCCAATTAATCCATTCCACCTAAAAAAATTCACAAAAAGTTCATTTTTTTTAAAGAATAAATACTATAGTTTTACATACAGAAAACAATGAAAAATAAATATAAAGCACTAGGTTTAATGGATAAATGAACATTTAAATCAGTTTTACCTTTATTGAAGACTCTTGTTGGCATATGAAAGAGGCAGGAGAGTTTGTTAGGAGGCAGGACAAGATAGTCCTTCAATATGACACTAATATCAACTCTACGACTTATTTATCTAGCATAATTCATCTAACATGACATAATAAACAATATTAATAACATAGAAACATGATATATACTCTAGAATGAATAAAATACGTCATATGTCTCTCTCCCTAACCAACAAGTGTTGCTGTGTTGTTTGTCGTTGGGTGTATAAGGACCACTGAAAGATAAGCCTTACATAGTGGTGGTGATGACGGCAGAAGAGACAGCGGTGTTGTCAGTCGCTCTGTATAGCTCCAACAACATTTGAGGAGTCAATTTCATACTGTCCTCTTTCTATCAATTAATCGCTTAACTTACTTGTTACACTGTTAATGCTACACTTTATCATTGGCTAGCGCTATAGCCTTTATCGACTCGTGCTGCTTTAGTACCATACATATCATAAAATCACTGAATCATTGAAGAAGGCACATTCTCCCCTCTCTCTTCCACCTCTACTTTGGTACTTTGCTACAATTTCTTTCTTCAATTAAACTTTGTTTCACACTTTTTTTTACCAAAGGGCTGGCACTATGAAGTTTCTTTGGGCCCATGGTGGATTATTTCACTGTCACAATCAATAAACAAACACTAAACACAATGAATTTATTGTGAAATGTTTAGATGAGTGTGCAGGGCAATGTTGACTCGAGGATAAACAAAGCTAGACTGGCTCACGATGCCTGCACGGGCAGGCGCGCAAGCGTGGGCAGGCAGACAGGTCTGGTACGCTGGCCGAAACACATGGCACAGGCCATAACTCGGGACAAAATTTAGCCCAAAAAAGCAGTCGAAACTCGAAGCGGCCGATAGCCAGGGTGGCCGAAACTCGGAGTTCCACTGTACTAGCCAAATAGATAAGAATTTGGTCGACTGGAATAATGTACAGTGGAACCCCGAGTTTCACACGCATTGCTTATCGAACTCTTCGAGTTTTGACCGATTTTTTCAAACCAACTTTGTCTCTATTATCGAACTCGCCTCTTCTTTCGAACTGCCGGGTACCGGACCTATCCGCCAGCCGCTCTGTCCGCGTATCAACGAAGCCAGTCTGGCTTCGCTGATGCTTGAGTGAACACTAACCTGCGCTCTCATTCAAGCATTTCGCTATTAATTCATTGTGTTCAGTGCTTGTGCAACTGTGAAATAAGCTACCAAGGGCCCAAAGAAACTTGCTAATGGTACCCCTGTGGTAAAGAAAGTGAGAAACACCATAGATGTGAAGAAGGAAATACGTAATACAAAAATATGAGAGTGGTGTGAGATTTGTTGAGCATGCCAGGATGTACAGAAATAACAAATTGACCATTGCCTCTATCCTGGTAAAGAAAGAACATATCAAGGAAGCTGATGTTGCAAAAGGTGTTGATATGCTAACCAAAAATAGACCATAGACAGTCGATCAGGTTGAGAAGTTGTTGCTGGTGTGGATCAAGGATAAAGAGATGGCAGGTGATAGTGTTTCAGAGATAATTATTTGTGAAAAGGCAAGGAAGTTGCATGCTGATCTGGTACGAAAACTCCTGGAACCAGTGCTAATAGTGAATTTAAGGCCAGTAGAGGCTGGTTTGACAGATTTAAGAAGCATAGTGGCATACACAATGTTGTAAGGCATGGCGAGGCAGCCAGTTCAGACAAACGGGTGGCTGAGAAGTTTGTACAGGAGTTTAAGGGGTACGTAGATACTGAAAAATTCAAACCCCAGCAAGTGTTCATTTGTGACGAAACAGGCCTGTTTTGGAAGAAAATGCCAAAGCGGACCTACATTACTCAGGGGGAAAAGGTACTCCCAGGACACAAGCCTATGAAAGACAGGCTAACTCTTTTGTTCTGTGCTAATGCTAGCGGTGATTTTAAAGTGAAGCCTTTAACCGTGTATCATTCATCACAAGAAAAAATGTCATAAAGAACATGTTATGTGTCTCTGTGGAAAGCAAATAATAAGGCATGGGTCACAAGGCAAATTTTCAAAGAGTGGGTCCATGAAGTGTCTGGCCCCAGTGTGAGAAAATACCTCCTAGAAAATAATTTGCCACTCAAATGCCTCCTGTTAATGGACAATGCTCCTGCACATCCTCCAAACCTGGTAGACCTACTGTCTAGGGACTACAGTTTCATCACAGAAGTTCTTGCCTCCTAACACCACTCCTCTCCTCCAGCCCATGGACCAGCAAGTCATTTCTAGCTTCAGAAAACTCTACACAAAAGCAGTGTTTGAAAAGTGCTTTGAAGTGACCACAGACACTAAATTGACTAAGAGAGTTCTGGAGGAATCACTTCAATATCTACAGCTCCATAAGTCTTATAGGTAAGGTTTGGAAAGGAGTGACTTCCAGGACTTCGAACTCTGCTTGACTTTGAACTCTGCTTGGAGACAACTGTGGCCAGATTGTGTCCAAAAGAGGGATTTTGAAGGGTTTGAGGCTGACCCTGACCCAGCTGACCCTCTGCCTGTTGACTCTATTGTGGCATTGAGGAACACCCTGGGGCTGGAGGCGAGTGGGGAGGATGCAGAAGAGTTGGTGGAGGACCACAGGGAAGAGCTAACTACTGAAGAGCTGGAGGAGCTTCATCTGGAACAGTATCAGCCCACAGCTAAGGAACTTGTTTCAGCTAGCTTAGGGTGGAGAAGTACCACCCTGAGCTAGCTGAAACAAGCCATCTTTGCAACAAGTTCAGTGACAGAACCATGTCCCATTTTAGGAAAATCTTAAATTATTATTATTATAATCAAAAAGAAGCGCTAAGCCACAAGGGCTATACAGCGCTGCAGGGTAGGGAAGGAAGCAAGGGAATTGGATGGCAGAAGGGAGGGGGGATGATCAGCAGGTTACAGAAAACAGCGGGGCAGGGGATAGTACGGGGGTAGAGGGTAGCAAGAGATACAAGTAGAAAGGGCTGAAAGTATCAGAATTTGTGAAGTAAGTCAGTCGTTGTCAAAAAGTCAATGAGAGAGTCCGGATGAAAGGTGGGTCCATCAGCGAGAAGGGAAGGTAAAGAGAGAGCAGCGGGGCGAAGACGACGACAGAGGTAAATTCTGCGTGCTCGTTGATAAAGTGGGCAGTCCAACAGAATGTGGCTGACTGATAATGGAGCTTGGCAATTCTCACAGAGAGGAGCAAGACGCCTCTCCATGAGATATCCATGAGTAAGACGAGTATGGCCAATGCGAAGACGGGAGAGAGTAGTCTCCCAACCTCGACACTGGTGATAAGAAGACGGCCAGTAACCTATACTCGGTTTAATAGACTGAAGTTTGTTGCCGAGCATAGTAGACCAACGTTGTTGCCAACGGGTGTGAAGGTGGGAAGATATTACAGCAAAATAGTCCGTACATGGAATACCTCTATAAGAAACTGGTAGGTCATGTACTGCTGACCGCGCAGCAGTGTCTGCCTGTTCATTGCCCTGTACGTCAACATGACCAGGGACCCAACAAAAAACAATATCTTTATGCTTAGTAAAGATGCGGCGTAGCCAAAGTTGGATACGGAGGACTAAGGGGTGAGGTGTATCAAATTTTTGTATAGCCTGTAAAGCACTAAGGGAGTCTGAGACAACCACAAATGATGACACAGGCATAGATGCAATACGGATAAGTGCTGTAAGGATGGCATATAATTCAGCAGTAAAAATACTAGCTGAAGATAGTAAATGCCCTTGTACGACGCTGTCCGGAAACACTGCTGCGAATCCTACGCCGTCAGAAGACTTAGAGCCATCTGTGTACACAGCAATGGCATGAGAACGAGAGTGAAAGTGGTCAAGAAAAAGAGAGCGGGAAGCGACCGTAGACAGTTGGGCTTTCGAGCAAGGGAGGGAGAAAGAACAGACTCGAACAGCTGGAACTTCCCAGGGGGGTAGGGAAAAGTGAGATGCTACATGTACATAGAAAGGTGGTAGTTGAAGAGAAGACAAGAGCGAATGAAGGCGAAGAGAGAAGGGACGGAGTAAGCAGGGGCGGCGAACAAATAAAGAATGTCTACTAATATCAGTGACCATTCTATAAATGGAAGGATTGCGGAGATCATGAGAGCGTACATAGTAGCGCAGGCAATGGGCATCACGGCGATCGGATAAGGATGGAACATTCGCTTCTGCATAGAGGCTTTCGACAGGGGAAGAGCGAAAAGCACCAAGGCATAAACGTAATCCTTGGTGATGAATGGGGTTAAGGTTAGAGAGAGTAGCAGGAGATGCCGCTGAATAGATCTGGTCACCATAATCAAGTTTCGATAAAATAAGGGTGGAATGTAGGTGAAGGAGGGTTCGACGATCAGCTCCCCACGAAAGATGAGCAAGGGTTTTAAGAAGGTTCAGCCGGCTGTGACAAGTTGCCTTCAGAGAGGTAATGTGAGGTTTCCAGGATAACCTACGATCAAAGAGGAGGCCCAGAAACTTGACTGTATCACGTTCAGGGATACGTGAGCCATAGAGGTACAAAGGATGATCAGAGATGACAGAGCGTCTAGTGAAAGTGATTTGGTGGGTTTTAGTGCTGGAAAATTTAAACCCATGTGTGGTGGCCCAATTGGAAACACGGTCGACTGCATGCTGGAGAGAAACTGTAAGGAGGTGACAGTCAGCGCCTGCACAGGCAATAGCGAAGTCATCAACATAGAGTGATGACCAAATATTTGATGGAAGACTAGAGGCCAAATCATTAATAGCAAGGAGAAAAAGTGTTGTGCTCAGAACACATCCCTGGGGGACACCTTCAGCTTGGACAAAGTCCGGGGAGAGCACATTATTAACCCGAACACGGAAATGCCTGTCAGTTAAAAAGTTCTTAAGGAAGGATGGTAGATTGCCTCGAAGGCCTAAGGAGTGGGCTTGGGCTAAAATATTATATCTCCAAGTTGTGTCATATGCCTTCTCAAGGTCAAAAAATATGGCAATAACTGAGTGGTTATTCGCAAAGGCATTACGAACATACGTATCCAAGCGCAGTAAGGGGTCTATGGTAGAACGTCCCTTACGAAAGCCATATTGACGAGTGGAGAGACTGTTGTGTGTCTCTAAATACCACACTAAACGTCTATTTACTAGACGTTCCATTACTTTGCAAACTGCACTGGTAAGAGCAATGGGACGATAGTGGGAGGTTTCATGTCCCGTAGTGCCTGGTTTGCGGAAAGGGAGAACAATGGCGGATTTCCACAGCTGTGGAAGAACTCCTTGTGACCAAATAAGATTGTAAAGGCGTAATAGGACTGCAAGGGCTGACTGATGTAAATGTTGTAGCATACGAATATGAATGTCGTCGGGCCCAGCTGCTGCTGATCGACAAGCTGAGAGTGTTGCCTCCAGTTCTTGAAGTGTAAAAGGCACATTATACTGTTCTTCTCTGAGAGAAGAAAAGTCCAAGGGTGCTAACTCTCTGGCAGACTTTGAGGAAAGAAATGAGGGGCATAGATGGAGTCCCTGAGAAATACGGACCAGATGATTGCCAATTTCATTGGCAACATCTAGTGGGTTTGCTATATCAACACCGGCAACTCGCAGAACAGGAGCCGGGTCAGGAGAATATTTACCACTCAGTTTTCGTACTTTTTTCCAGACTGCACTCATAGAGGAAGCAGAGGTGATGGTGGAGACATAATCTCGCCAGCAAGTGCGTTTAGCGTCACGGATGACACGGCGAGCGATCGCACGCTTCTGTTTAGAATCAAGGAGTCGCTCTGTGGTTCTATTGTACCGGTACCTGCCCCATGCAGCGCGTTTCAAACGTACTGCACGAGCACAAGCAGGAGACCACCAAGGCACGCATTTCTGAGAATGCCTGCCCGAAGTTTGGGGTATAGAATGAGAAGCTGCGGTGAAAACGGAGGACGAGAAGAGGTGTAAAAGCTCATCGATGGAGGACGAAGAAGGAACCTCTTTAAAAACAGTCAGGTGTGAGTAAAGGTTCCAATTTGCCCGATTAAATTGCCAGCGTGGGGTGCAAAGAGGTGGCGAATATGAAGGGGAAGTAAGAATGATTGGGAAATGATCACTGTCATGTAAGTCCGGGAGAACAGACCAAGTAAAGTCTAATGCGGCGGAGGAAGAGCAAACTGAGAGATCGATGCAAGAGAGAGTATGAGTCCGAGGATCAAAATGGGTGTGAGTACCTGTATTTAAAACATGGAGGGGGTGGGTGGCAAGAAAAGCCTCTAACTGAATTCCACGGGAATCACAGTGAGACCCTCCCCAGAGGAAATGGTGGGCATTAAAATCACCAAGTAACAGAATCGGTGGCGGTAATGACGAAACAAGGAAGGCAAAATCCGGAATAGATAATGCCCGAGAAGGAGAGAGATATAAAGAACAGAGCGTATACCACCTATGTAAGTGGATACGGGCTGCTGTGTAATGCAGCGAAGTATGAATAAATAGCTGATGGTACGGAATATCAGTGCGGAGAAGAAGGGCACTTTCATTAAAGGTCCCATCAGGAAAAGGATCTGAAGAATACAATAAATTATAGCCTGAGATGTGAGAAATAACAGCAGAGTGTAATTTTGGTTCCTGTAAGCAAACACCAACAGGGGCAAACTGGGAGAGTAACATCTGAAGCTCACCCCGATTACCCCTGAGGCCGCGTATATTCCACTGTAAAAAGGCCATGATTGGCAATGATAAAGATACTTGAAATCCGCAGGTAAGGGTTCCTACGGACTAGAAGGGTTAGAAAAGTCCACATGCGGAGGCAGTGGAAAATGTTCAAGCAGCGAAGGAACGGTGCGCTGTGAAGAAAGGAGTTGCGCAGATGGAGCAGAGGAGAGAGAAAGAGCGGAAGGTGGATCAGTGTCCATTGATGGTTTGGTCTCTGCAATATATTCAGAGATTGCTTCAAGTGTTTCGGAATTCAGAGATGTCGTATGGGAGACAATATTGGGAATGGTAGGGGGAGGATGAGTAAAGATTGGAACTGTATTGGACTGTACCAAGGTAGGGGGGGGCGAAAGGGTGGAGGGAACTGGAGAAGCGTGGCAGGGGACAGAAGAGACAGGAACCTGGGAGGTGGCAGAAGAGGAAGAAACTTGGGAGGGAACAGGGGAGGAAGGTACATTACGAGGAGGAGGGTGAACCTCTGCACTTGTAACTGAGCCAGTGAGAGGGGAAGAACTAGGGACAGAGACAGGGAGGGTAAAATGAGGAGGTGGAAGATGGGTAGGAGGTGTTACCGGACCTTTTTTTGACTTTTGAGAAGTAGAGGGACGATTGGGAAGAGGTGTCGTACGAGGTCTCGTCGATACTGAGGCTTGTAAGAGAGAACTCGAAGAAGCGAGATTAGACTGAGGCGTTGAAGTAGGGACGTCTGAGCCGAGGACAGCAAAAGGATTAGATACAGGAGTGATTATGGGAGAGGTAACCATAGAGGTGGGTGTAGAAGATGGGATACCAGAAGTGGGGGGACGTTTTGAAACACGGGAATAAGAAACACGTGGGAGTCTCCCTTGGAGGCGGAGATGAGAAACTGCCATGGCATAAGGGAGACCTTCTGTCTCTTTGAGGTAACGGATTTCCCGCTCGTTTAAATAGACCTGACAACGGCGAGAGTACGAAGGGTGAGCCTCATGACAGTTAAGGCAAGAGGGAGATCGATTGCAAGACGTATTAGAATGGTCATCGGCACCACAGACTGGCCATTCGGCGATAGATCTGCAATATTTCGCTGGATGGCCAAATCGCCAGCAATTTCTACACTGTTGTGGTGTAGGGATCACCTTTCGAACTTGTAACCGATGTCCTGCTATATAAACGGAGGATGGGAGTTCTCGGCTGTCAAAAGTTAAACGAGCCACATTGCTAGGGTATCGTCTCCGCCCACGGGCAGGAAGAACGTAAGTGTCTACCTTGAGGATTGGGAGATCTTGGAGTTCCAGCTGTTCTAGAATGTCGGTGCCACATGTCTGGAAATTTTGTTGAACTATGGTATGGGGCAGAATAACGGTACCACTACAAGAATTGAGGGAATGATGTTTTTCAAGGGTGACAGGAACAGTATCTATATGGGAAAGACGAGAGAGCTCACGAGCCAGGGTAGCATTCTGTACGGTAATGATGCGCGTACCGCTCTTAAGAGCATGAAAAGAAATATCTTTACCAACATGGCGTAGGAGTGCCTTGCCAATACTATGGTCAGAAAGATAGGCAGTAGAGGAAGTTGGTCGTAAAGTGAAGAATTTAGTCCACTGTTCAGTCTGAAACTGAGCGTGGAAAGGTAGTGAAGGACGTGTCGATCGTTTCTGAGAAGAACGAGAAGGTGAAGGTGGAGAAGTATCATCAGCAGGTAATTGTCGTTGACGTTTAGGCGTGGGACCAGAGTTGGTCCGACGTGGAACGGGTCGGCGATTTGAAAATTGCCGCACCGTAGAGGGAGAGGCCGGAAGCATAGTCAGAGGAGAGCGAAGGTCTGATAAATCGAAGGAGTCAGTCGAGGCCTCAGTACCTGAAGCGGGTGAGGAAACAGCACCGGCAATAGGTACAGAGGCATGAGGAATGTCTGAAGAGTGGTCCAAAGACGAGGCGGGGTCAGAACGGGGTGCGGTATCAAGAAGGGGCCCGGGGGTACCAGGTTCATGGACTAGGGCTGCCATGGTTAGGTTACTTCTTTCTTTTTGTTTTTAAGAAAAAAAAAGAAAGAAGAAAAGAAAATAAAAATAAAAAAAAGAAAAAAAAAAGGGGGGACCGGGGAGGGATAGTTCCTAGGAGGAATGAAAGGGCCAGAAATCTCCCTCCGCGCCCAAGAGGACTCGACACCGCTAGTAGCGCAGATGCAGCATGGAACCCGTGCCATACCCTACCCTTCATGCCAGTAAACCAGCAATCTGGGATAGCAACCTCACATCTGCCGAGCTACCTCGGTGGACAAAAGAGAGGGCGGCCGGATATCCGCCACAAAGCATACCTCCTTCAGCCACCACCCCCGGAATCCGAAAGGTGGCTTCCAGAGATACACCCGTCGCCCAAAAGACACCCAAAGCTACTCCGGGATACCGGAGAGGGATCGGGACATCCCTAGGCAATCCAGATTCCACAGCAAACTACGCCACCGCCAAGAAACCTCAACGGAATGGGATGGACCCCGGTGTCCTTTCCCCTACCCAGGAACTAGCGCGCCTGTGGGAGAAATCACGAAGGCTAAAAAGAGGAAGGGCAAAAGGGAGGGGTGAGGAGGAGGAGGAGGAATGGAAAAAGGGGAGGATGGGGAGGATGGGATAGGGGAGGGGAGAATGGGGGGTAATTAGGTTCGGTCTGAGGAAGAAGACCGACAGGGCTAATTCCTCAGACCAAGAGCCTCTTCACCACGCCAAGGAGCCCCCCTTGAAGAGGGGAAAATCTTAAAGAGGCACCAGAAACAGAGGACAGTGGACAGTTATTTTGTGAGACAGGGGTCCAGTGACTCTCAAGCTGGTCCTAGTGGAATTAAAAGGCGGAGAAGGGAAGTAACCCCAGAGAGGGCTTTGATACCTGAAGTCCTTATGGAGGGGGATTCCCCTTCCAAACACTAACCCCAACTCCCTCTCTCCTTCTCCCTATCTTCTAGATGCCATCACCAGTCTTCAACAAAGGTAAATAAAAATGTTAATTTATGTTTATTTAAATTTATTAATAAATTATATTTTTTTTTATTATCACACTGGCCGATTCCCTCCAAGGCAGGGTGTGTATGTAAAACTATAATGTAATACTATCTATAAAATGTATTTTCTTGTGAATATTTTTGGGTTTCTGGAACGGGTTAATTGTATTTCCATTATTTCTTATGGAAAATATTGCTTCGCCTTTCAAACTTTTCGACTTTAGAACTAGCTCCTGGAACGGATTAAGTTCGAAAGTCGAGGTTCCACCGCAATTGGCCTAAAATGGAAGTTGAAGTTGGCAAAATCACCGATGCGTAAATATCGCTGACACAGCAAAATTCGCAAGAGCATAATTTTGTCAATTTTCCATCAAATTTCATACTTTTTGTTTTATTAGTTTCAGAAAAAGATTCTCTACCATTTCATAAGAAAAATAAATTTTTTTTTTTTTTTAAATTCTTGGACCCTGACTGTCACTCTGAGATTTGGCCTCTGGACCCTCAAAGGGTTAATAGAATTCTCTCTCGAGTAAACAGATCAACGAAGAAAGTATGGGAATGTGTAATTATGGTTTAAAGTATGATATACTAGTGACTTGCACACTACAGTGTTTCCTTTTCAAACTAGCAAATTTAACAGACCTCAGTTTAATGAACTTCGAAAATATGGGATGAAATCCATTTGGTCAATCGATTCAGAAACAACTAAGTCCACTGGTTACAGAATTGTCCATTATTGTTAAAATCACAGCAAGACAATCTCATTAATATTTACCACTATCATCATTACCAGCCATCCAATTCCCCTTCCCTTTCAGTCCTTTAAACTGAAGGTTCACTGTACTGTATTTTGATAAAGATTTTTATAAAATTTTGCATTTAAGCAAAAAATCCATGATACATATGATACTGTGGTTATGGGAGATTCTAAAGCAAAATTGCAAAGGTTAGTGGATGAATTTGGGAGTGTGTGTAAAGGTAGAAAGTTGAAAGTGAACATAGAAAAGGGTAAGGTGATGAGGGTATCAAATGATTTAGATAAAGAAAAATTGGATATCAAATTGGGGAGGAGTAGTATGGAAGAAGTGAATGTTTTCAGATATTCGGAAGCTGATGTGTCAGCGGATGGATTTATGAAGGATGAAGTTAATCATAGTAACTGATGAGGGAAAAAAGGTGAGTGGTGCATTGAGGTATATGTGGAGACAAAAAATGTTATCTATGGAGGCAAAGAAGGGAATATATGAGAGTACAGTAGTACTAACACACTTATATGGGTGTGAAGCTTGGGTTGTAAATGCTGCAGTGAGGAGGCGGCTGGAGGCAGTGGAGATGTCCTGTCTAAGGGCAATGTGTGGTGTAAATACTATGCAGAAAATTTGGAGTGTGGAAATTAGGAGAAGGTGTGGAGTTAATAAAAGTATTTGTCAGAGGGCTGAAGAGGGGTTGTTGAGGTTTGGTCATTTAGAGAGAATGGATCAAAGTAGAATGACATGGAGAGCATATAAATCTGATGGGGAAGGAAGGCAGGGTAGGAGTCATCCTCGAAAAGGTTGGAGGGAGGGGGTAAAGGAGGTTCTGTGGGCGAGGGGGCTTGGACTTTCAGCAAGCGTGTGTGAACGTGTTAGATAGGAGTGAATGGAGACAAATGGTATTTGGGACCTGACAAGCTGTTGGAGTGTTAGCAGGGTAATATTTAGTGAAGGAATTCAGGGAAACCTGTTATTTTATATAGCCGCACTTGAGTCCTGGAAATGGGAAGTACAATGCCTGCACTTTAAAGGAGGGGTTTGGGATATTGGCAGTTTGGAAAGATATGTTGTGTATCTTTATACATATATACAGTGGTCCCTCAATAATCGTCCGGCTTGATAGTCGTCCTTTTCAGAAATCGTCGCTTTATTTCGTCCAAACATTGGCTTGCAAATGGTCCGTTGAGTGGCGTTCCACAAGGATCAGTTTTAGGCCCTCTCTTGTTCATAATTTACATTAATGACCTTGATGAAGGGATTACTAGTGACATGAGTAAGTTTGCTGATGATACAAAGATAGGCCGTATAATTCACTCTGAGGAGGATATCAATGAACTCCAGGACGATTTGGACAAATTAATGTCTTGGTCTGAGAAATGGCAGATGAAGTTTAATGTGGATAAGTGTAAGGTACTTGCCCTTGGTAATGAAAATAACCCTCGAAGCTATAATCTAGGTGAAGTAGAGCTTGGTCATACAGAATGTGAAAAAGACTTGGGAGTCATGGTAAGCAGAAATCTAAAGCCAAGACAGCAGTGCCTCAGTGTGCGCAACAAGGCCAACAGATTACTTGGATTTATCTCAAGAAGTATAAGTAACAGAAGTCCAAAAGTTATTTTACAGCTCTATACATCACTAGTGAGGCCTCATTTGGATTATGCTGCTCAGTTTTGGTCCCCTTACTACAGGATGGACATAGACTCATTAGAGAACATACAGAGAAGAATGACTAAAATGATTTACTGTGTAAGGAACCTCCCGTATGAAGATAGACTTAAAGCCTTAAATCTCCACTCTCTGGAGAGGCGTAGAATGAGGGGAGATATCATTGAAGTGTATAAGTGGATGACGGGCATAAACAAGGGAGACATTAATAAAGTACTGAGGGTGTCGAACCAGGTAAGAACCAGGAATAATGGATTTAAGTTGGATAAATTTAAATTTAGAAAGGACATAGGTAAGTACTGGTTTTCTAACAGAGTTGTAGATGCGTGGAACAGTCTTCCCAGTGGGGTGATAGAGGCTAGGACCTTGGGTAGCTTTAAGAAGAGACTGGACAAATATATGAGTGGGAGGGGCTGGGTTTGATTGGTGTTGGGGGGTGCGGGAGTTGTTTCTTGAGTAGCTTTAGGTAGATGTCGTTTTGATAAGGACCTGCCTCGTATGGGCCAGTAGGCCTTCTGCAGTGTTCCTACATTCTTATGTTCTTATGTTCTTATAATCGTCTTTCGTCCTGGACGTGTACTCACGCTCTGAGCTGCCTAGGCCTACCTTCCCAGCCAGTGTGCCATTGTTTACCAGTGAGCGACGGTCCCCTCACTTGTTCATATGAAATATTTCATAATATTCCATTCATTTTAGTGCTTGCAAATGCTAAATAAGCTACCATGGCTCCAAAGAAAGCTCCTAGTGCCAAGCCTTTGGTAAAGGTGAGAAATACGACTGAATTTAAGAAAAACATCATTGAACAATATGAAAGTGGAGTATGTGTGGGCAAACTGGCCAGGATGTATAACAAATCCCATACCCATATCATCCATCGTGGCCAAGAAAAAGGAAATCAAGGAACCTGTTGTTGCAAAGGGAATAAATATGCTGAAAAAAATTAGATCACCAGTACTCGAAGACGCTGAGAAGTTATTATTGGTGTGGATAAACGAGAAACGATTAGCAGGAGATAGTCTTATGACGTCGATTATTTGTGAAAAGGCTAGGCAGTTGCATGACGATTTGGTAAAGAAATTGCCTGCAACTAGTGGGGATGTGAGTGAATTTAAGGCCAGCAAAGGCTGGTTTGAGAGATTTAAGAAGCGTACTGGCATACACAGTGTGATAAGGCATGGTGAGGCTGCCACTTCGGACCAAAAAGTGGCTGAAAAATATGTGCATGAATTCAAGGAGTACATAGAGGCTGAAGGACTGAAACCTGAACAAGTGTTCAATTGTGACAAAACAGGCCTCTTTTGGAAGAAAATGCCAAAGAGGACCTACATTACTCAAGAGGAAAAGGCACTGCCAGGACACAAGCCTATGAAAGACAGGCTGACGCTCATGCTCTGTGCTAATGCTAGTGGGGATTTCAAAGTGAAGCCGTTACCAGTGTACCATTCTGAAAATCCCAGTGTGTTCAAGAAAAACAATGTTATGAAGAGTAAATTGTGTAAGTTTTGGAGATCTAATAATAAGGCATGGGTCACTAGGGAAATTTTCGTCGAGTGGTTCAATGAAGTGTTTGGCCCTAGTGTGAAGAATTATCTCCTGGTAAAGAAATTGGATCTCAAGTGCCTGCTAGTAATGGACAATGCACCTGCTCATCCTCCAAACTTGGATGACCTAATTCTGAAGGAGTTTGAGTTCATCACAGTAAAGTTCTTGCCCCCTAATACCACTCCTCTCCTCCAGCCCACGGACCAGCAGGTCATTTCAAACTTTAAAGAACTCTACTCCAAAGCAATGTTTGAAAGGTGCTTTAATGTGGCCTCAGACACTCACTTGACCTTAAGTGATTTTTGGAAAGAACACTTCAGTATTCTCCATTGCATAAGCCTTATAGGTAAGGCTTGGGAGGGAGTGACTACCAGGACTTTGAACTCTGCTTGGAGAAACTTGTGGCCAGACTGTGTCCACAAGAGGGATTTTGAAGGGTTTGAGGCAGCCCCTGATGAGCCTACGTCACTTGTGAACTCTATTGTGGCATTGGGGAGTTCCATGGGGTTGGATGTGAGTTTGGAGGATGTGGAAGAGTTGGTGGAGGACCACAACGAAGAGCTAACCACTGAGGAGCTGCAAGAGCTTCAGCAGGAAGAGCAACAGATCACAGCTCAGAATCTTGCTGCAGAGGAGGAGGAAGAGAGATGGAATAAAGTGCCTTCTTCAGAAATTAAGGAGATTTTTGAAATGTGGGGTAGGATGGAAAGATTTATGGAGAAACATCACCCTGAGAAGGATGTTGCAAGCCATATCGGCAACTTGTACAGTGACAGAGTCTTGGCCCATTTTAGGGAAGTTTTAAAGAGACGCTAGAAACAGAGCTCTCTGGACAGTTTTTTTTGCGAGACAGGACTCCAGTGACTCTCAAGCTGGTCCTAGTGGCATTAAGAAACAGAGAAGAGAAGTAACCCCAGAAAAGCACTTGGTACCTGAGGTGTTGATAGAAGGGGATTCCCCTTCCAAACAGTAACTCAATCTGTCTCCTCCTCCAGTCTTCCATACACTAAGAAGAATCACCAATAAAGGTAAGTGTTATGCTGTTAATGTTTCATTCACCATGTGCCATTGTATTGTTTTTGTACTACATCTATATTTCATGTAAAAAAATTTTTTGTTTTAATAATTCTGGGTGTCAGGAATGGATTAATTGTATTTACATTATTTCTTATGGGGAAAAATGGTTCGAAAATCGTCTATTTCGATAACAGTCCCACTTCCAGGAATGGATTAAGGACGATGAACGAGGGACCACTGTACTTCTAAACTGTTATATTCTGAGCACCTCTGCAAAAACAGTGATTATGTGTGAGTGAGGTGAAAGTTTTGAATGATGAAAGTATTTTCTTTTTGGGGATTGTTTTTCTTTTTGGGTCACCCTGTCTTGGTGGGAGACAGCCGATTTGTATATATAAAAAAAAAAAAAAAAAAAAAAAAAAAAAAAAAAAAAAAAAAAATTAAGAAATAATAGTCACACGTTATCTGCTCAGAGTTCCTCAACAACCTTTCTGCTTCTCATGCTTGTTTTTCAATTATGTTTCTTATCAATCATCAGAATGCACAGCAATAGCAGAATTGCATCGTTCGTGACCGCCCACACTGAAACTGAGCTGGCAAATATTGCTGCTCTCTTGACTCGCAAATTAAGAGAGTTTTCGAGAAATGATTATTTTTAGCCCAAGGTCTCAGATGCTATCTAAACAATTTTAAGCTATTTAAATTTTTATGGGTTCATCTATTGAATAAAATGCTTGTTTAACTCACAGATCTTGACAGAATATTATAGTTATGTTCCATTTTAATAACTTTTAAGACAAAAAGGCCTCTTCTGTGCTGTAAATTAAGAACACACTCCCTCATGTTTAGTACTCACATCAACACAAAAGCATAAGTGCTTACCTGACTCGTCCAAATGCTTGGTCTTCTGTTATGATAAAGTTTACAATACATGTAAGTATCCAAATGCTGCTCAAACTCTACTTGACTTTTTAGGGTAGTTAATGCACAGAATGTGGCAGCCTCCGTACCACCATACCTAAAACAAAATGTTAGAACATCAAAGATTACAAAACTTGTGATTTCCTAAAACTAAGAAAAAAGAAATTATGTGAAGTATTAACTCCTTAACACATTACATACCATACTAAATAATCTAAAATAATTTCCAAAGTTAATAATCTCTAAAAGTAATAATTCTGACATTGTCAAACTATATTTCAAAATAATATGCATAATATGCAAAACAGCAAATTAAAAATATTCAGCTACATTTCGCAAAGCAAGAACAGTGCAACCCCTTATCTCATTCAATATCAATCAACCAAAAACAAGTTGCCAGTTTAAAAAAATTCTATATAGAAAATTTGGTGCAAAGACAAATTTCAACATATCCATAGGTGCTTTTTGTTCTTTGCTCTCCACATACATTATATTTGGTGATTAATGATGTAGCCATATGTTGAACAGAAGTTGTCAATTTTTTATATTTCTCAACATATTTGCAATTTTTCTTTTCTGTACAACAATAAGATATTGACAAATTTAAAAGGTCTGATATCAGAAGAACTCAGCAAAACCATATGGGCCAATTTTTGGGTACAGAAAATTAGCATAATGCCATTAACACCTGCAAGAAACAGATTGAAGTCGAGTGTTCCATTACAAAAAATTTAATGGTTTCAAATTTATCTGTTGCCTGATTGTTTGGGACATTTTGAGCCATATCAATCTTACAAGCAAAGCCCTTCAAGAGGTTAATTTGAGTATGTTTCAAGCTGCTTTCCTTCTTTCAAAATCAAAAGAATAACTAAAAATTTACATATCATCTAGAGATGATGCAAAAAAAAGTTGATAATCAAACTGGAACATGAACATGAAAAATAATGTTTGATTCGGAATATAACAAAAGTTGGGAAAATAGATGAAATATTTTAGAACAAAAATTTCCAACATTTTAGACAGTGCAAACCAGTCACTGAAAGACAACTTTAAATTGAACATGAAGCAAATCAGTTCCAATTTCTATACAATTTGAATAATGTCACAAAAAATGAATGATAACGAGCTACGTACAAGATGTGTGGTTTCAGAAATTCTGTTTAACATATAGTTATCACAAAAACATCTTCGTTATTGATTTACGTGAACCATTTAAATATTTGGAAAACCATTTTTATGGCATTCTCCTGCGAAAATCTTGTATAACCGGTTTGCCCAACTCGCCTCAGAAACATAAGTCTTACTAACAGGAAGAGATGGCTTAACCTGTGACAGGAATGTCACAGGTTAAGCTCCCTGTGCTCACCCCTAGTGGATGCCCTCCTTGCCCACCCACTGCCTTGCCATAAAATGCTTGCTGCTGAGTCCCCAGGAACAGCTGTGGTTCTGTGCTCTGCCTGTGACAGAGAGACAAACACACACACACACACACACACACACACACACACACACACACACACGAGCTATGACTCAACCCCTGCAGCCACAAATAGGTGAGTACACACACACACACCCACACTCGCCTACCTGGTCAAGCACGTAAAGAAATCAGAAAAAGTGCAAAGGTTTGCGACAAGACTAGTTCCAGAGCTAAGGGGAATGATAAGGTGGACAGAGACATGATGTTCCAGAGATGGGACACAGAAACAAGGGGTCACAATTGTAAGTTGAAGAGTCAGATGAGTCAAAGGGATGTTAGGAAGTATTTCTTCAGCCATAGGGTTGTCAGAAAGTGGAACAGTCTGCCAAGTGATGTAGTGGAGGCAGGAACCATACTGAGTTTTAAGACGAGGTATGATAAAGCTCATGGAGCAGGGAGAGAGGACCCAGCAGCAGTCAGTGAAGAGGCAGTGCCAGGAGCTGAGTCTCAACCCCTGCAACCACAAATAGGCGAGTACACACATATACACACGCATGCACACGCACACGTGCGCACACACACACATGCACACAAACACGCACACAGCTCATGGAGCAGGAAGAGTGACCTAGCAGTGGCCAGTGAAGAGGCAGGGCCAGGAGCTGTGACAACCCCTGCTACCACAATTAGGTGAGCACGCGCACTTGCACACATGCACACATTGGCGGCTCGTCCATAGGAGCTGCAGAGCTGCAGTCCCCCCCCAGATGCTGACTGCCAGACATATGACTTCATCAACCTTAAGCTAAAATAATTTGTAACTAACAAATATATTACAGGAAAAATCTGTTGTATGTTCTTTTCAATGTACTTATAAACGAAGTTTTAATTTTTTGTTGAAACAAGATAAAAAATTATTAAAAATAGAAGTTTATGCAGTACGATAGTATAGCATAGTAAGGGGTACATAGGGCAAAAAGAAAATGGCAACGACAAGTAGGAAAGAGGTGAGAGTTTATAAACTAAGGGAGGAGGAAGTTAGGGTGAGATATAAGCAACTACTGGCAGAAGGTGGACTAGTGGGGGTTAAAGAGAGGTGGGATAGTTTTAAAAATGCAGTGTTAGAATGCAGGACAGAAGTTTGTGGCTATAGGAGGGTGGGTGCAGGAGGAAAGAGTAGTGATTGGTGGAATGTGGTAAAGGGTGCGATAAAAGAGAAAAAGGTCACTTATGAGAGGTTTTTACAAAGCAGAGGTGATATAAGATGGGTAGAGTATATGGAGAGCAAAAGAAAGGGGAAGAGTGGTGAGAGAGTAAGAGAGCAAATGATAGAGTGAGACACTGTCAACAAATTTTGCTGAGAATAAGAAAAATTTTTGGAGATAAACAAGTTAAGAAAGCCTAGGGAGCAAATGGATTTGTCAGTTAAAAACAGAGTAGGGGCATTAGTAGATGGGGAGCTGGAGGTATTGGGTACATGGCAGAAATATTTTGAGGAACTTTTAAATGTTGACGAAGAGAGGGAGGCAGTAATTTCATGCAATGGCCATGTAGGTATAACATCTTTTAGGAGTGAAGAAGAGCCAGAATTGAGTATGGGGGAGGTGCACTAGGCATTATGGGGAATGAAACTGGGTAAAACAGCTGGAACTGATGGGATTATGACAAATGTTAAAAGCAGGGGATGATATAGTGTTGGAGTGGTTGGTAATTTTGTTCAATAAATGTATGAAAGAGGGGATGGTAAACAGGGATTGGCAGTGTGTGTGTATAGTTCTTTTATGTAAATGGAAGAGGGACAAAAGAGTTGTAAAAATTATTGGGGAATAAGTTTGCTGAGTATACCAAGTAAAGTGTATGGTAGGGTTATTATTGAAAGAATTAGAGGTAAGACAGAGAGCAGAATTGCAGATGAACAAGGAGGCTTTAGAATGGGTAGGAGATGTGTAGATCAAGTGTTTACACTGAAGCATATATGTGAACAGTATTTAAAGGTAGGGAAGTTTTTATTGCATTTATGATAAGGTGGATAGGAAGAAATGTAGCAGATGTTACAATAGAATAGGTAGTAAGTTACTAAGTTTTTATGAGGATAGCGAGGCTCAGGTTAGGGTATGTAGGAGAGAAAAATTACTATCCAGTAAAAGTAGGCCTTAGACAGGTATGTGTAATGTCGCCATGGTTGCTTAACATATTTACACATGGGTTGTAAAAGAAGTAAATGCTAGGGTGTTGGGGAGAGGGGTGGGATTTAATTATGGGGAATCAAATACAAAATGGGAGTCGACAGTTACTTTTTGCTGATGATACTGTGCTTTTGGGGGATTCTAAAGAACAGTTGCAAAGGTTAGTGGAAGAGTTTGGGAGGGTGTGTAAAAGAATGTACATAAGAGTAAGGTGATGAAAAACTGGATATCACATTGGAGGGAGTATGGAAGAAGTGAATGTTTTCAGATATTTGGGAGCTGACTTGTCAGCTAATGAGTTTATGAAGGATGAGGTTAACCATAGAATTGATGAAGGAAAAAAAGGTGAGTGGTACATTGGGGTATCTGTGGAAACAAAGAACGTTATCCATGGAGGCAAAGGGAATGTACGAGAGTATAGTGGTACCTACACTCTCATATGGGTGCGAAGCATGGGTTGTAAATGCTGCAGCGAGGAGGCGGCTGGAGGCAGTGGAGATGTCGTGTCTAAGGCCAATGTGTGGTGTAAATATTATGCAGAGAATTCGTAGCGTGGAAATTAAGTGGTGGTGTGGAGTTACCAAAAGTATTAGTCAGAGGGCTGAAGAAGGGCTGTTGAGGTGGTTTGGTCATTTTGAGAGAATGGAACAAAGTAGAATGACTTGGACTGGGGAAGGAAGGCCAGGTAGGGGTTGTCCCCAAAAGGTTGGAGGGAGGGGGTAAAAGAAGTATTGTGGGCAAGGGGCTTGAACTTCCAACAAGCGTGTGTAAGCGTGTTAAATAGTAGGAGTGAATGGAGATAAATGTTTTTTGGGACCTGATGAGCTGTTGGAGTGTGAGCAGGGTAATATTTTGTGAAGGGATTCAGGAAAACTGGTTAGCCGGACTTGAGTCACGGAAATGGGAAGTACAATGCCTGCACTTTAAAGGAGGGGCTTAGGACATTGGCAGTTTGGAGGGATGTCTAAACTGTTGTATCTGAGTGCCTCTGCAAAGACAGTGATTATGTATGAGTGATGGTGAAAGTGTTGAATGACGATGAAATTTTTTCTTTCTTTCAGTATGTATGTATATATATATATATATATATATATAAAGGGTTGGAGAGAGGGGGTAAAGGAGGTTTTGTGGGTAAGGGGCTTGGACTTCCAGCAAGCGTGCGTGAGCGTGTTAGATAGGAGTGAATGGAGACGAATGGTACTTGGGACCTGACGATCTGTTGGAGTGTGAGCAGGGTAATATTTAGTGAAGGGATTCAGGGAAACCGGTTATTTTCATATAGTCGGACTTGAGTCCTGGAAATGGGAAGTACAATGCCTGCACTTTAAAGGAGGGGTTTGGGATATTGGCAGTTTGGAGGGATATGTTGTGTATCTTTATATGTTTATGCTTCTAGACTGTTGTATTCTGAGCACCTCTGCAAAAACAGTGATAATGTGCGAGTGTGGTGAAAGTGTTGAATGATGATGAAAGTATTTTCTTTTTGGGGATTTTCTTTCTTTTTTGGGTCACCCTGCCTCGGTGGGACCCGGCCGACTCTTATAAAAAAAAAAAAAAAAAAAAAAATATATATATATATATATATATATACATATATATACATGTATATATTGTACAGTGGACCCTCGAGTTTCGGCAGCATCAACTTTCGTGAAATTCGACTTTCGGCAAGTTTTTTGGGGCAAAAATTGGCCTCGAATTTCGTGATTAGACCTGTGATTCGGCGACCGTCCGGTACCCGTCTGCCTGTCACCGCGCACACCAAGCCAGTCTCCTACACCATTCACGCTCACTGTGCCATTGTTTACCAACACGTGACCATTACCCCGGGTGTTCATACATAATAATCCATTGTTTTTTGTGATTACAACTGCTAAATAAGTCACCATGGGCCCAAGGAAAGCTAGTGCAAGCCCTTTGGTAAAGAAAGTGAGGAACACGATCGAATTCAAGAAGGAAATTATTGAAAAATATGAGAGTGGAGTGCGTGTTACAGAGCTTGCCAGGATGTATGGCAAACCCCATTCAACCATCACTTCGATTGTGGTG
This sequence comes from Cherax quadricarinatus, assembly GCF_038502225.1. Classification (NCBI taxonomy): domain Eukaryota; kingdom Metazoa; phylum Arthropoda; class Malacostraca; order Decapoda; family Parastacidae; genus Cherax; species Cherax quadricarinatus. Next base: position 5,819,637 of record NC_091324.1, read on the forward strand.
AAAGGAAAGGAAATAAAGTGTGCTGTTGTTGCAAAAGGGGTGGATATGCTAACAAAAAGGAGATCACAAATCCTCGAATAAGTGGAGAGGTTATTGTTGGCGTGTATTACCGAAAAACAGTTAGCAGGAGATAGTGTTACGCAGTTGATAATATGTGAAAAGGCAAGGCAGTTGCATGACGATCTCGTAAAGAAAAGGCCTGCAACAAGTGGTGATGCTTGTGATTTTAAGGCCAGCAAAGGTTGGTTTGAGAGATTTAAGAAGTGTAGTGACATTCACAGTGTGATAAGGCATGGTGAGGCTGCCAGTTCTGACAAAATTGCAGCTGAGAAGTTTGTACAGGAACTTAAGGAGTGCATAGACACTGGAGAATTCAAACCCCAACAAATGTTTAATTGTGACGAAACAGGCCTCTTTTGGAAGAAAATGCCAAAGAGGACCTACATCACGCAGGAGGAAACGGCACTCCCAGGACACAAGCCTATGAAGGATAGGCTTACTCTCATGTTTTGTAGTAATGCTAGTGGGGATTTTGAAGTGATGCCTTTACTGGTGTATCACTCTGAAAATCCCAGTGTGTTCAAGAAATACAGTGTTGCCAAGAGTAATTTGTCTGTGATGTGGAAGGGTAACAGTAAGGCATGGGTCACAAGGGATATTTTCCTAGACTGGTTTAATGAAGTGTTTGGCCCCAGTGTGAAGAAATACCTCCTGGAAAATAAACTGTCACTCAAGTGCCTCCTGGTAATGGACAATGCTCCTGCTCATCCTCCATTCTTGGAAGAGCAAATAGTGGAGGAGTTTAGTTTCATCACGGTGAAGTTCTTGCCCCCTAATACAACTCCTCTCCTCCACCCCATGGACCAGCAGGTAATTTCAAATTTCAAAAAACTCTACACAAAAGCAGTGTTTCAAAAGTGCTTTGAAGTGACCTCAGATACTGAATTCACCCTAAGAGAGTTCTGGAAAGATCACTTTAATATCCTCCATTGCATAAACCTTATATGTAAGTCTTGGGAGGGAGGGAGTGACTTCCAGGACTTTGAACTCTCCTTGGAGAAATTTGTGGCCAGATTGTGTAGAAGAGAGGGATTTTGAAGGGTTTGTGGCTGACCCTAAGGAGCCTATGCCAGTTGTGGAAACTACTGTGGCATTGGGGATGTCCCTGGGGTTGGAGGTGAGTGGTGAGGATGTGGAAGAGTTGGTGAAGGACCACCCGGAAGAGCTAACCACTGAAGAGCTGCAAGAGCTTCATCTGCAACAGCAACAGATCACAGCTCTGGAAACTGCTGCAAAGGAGGAGGAAGAGAGATGGAGGAAGGTGCCTTCTTCAAAGATTAAGGACATTTGTGCAAAGTGGACTGAAGTGCAAACATGTACAGATGAACTTCACCCTAACAAAGCTGTTGCAGGCCATATTGGCAACATGTACAATGACAGTGTTGTGTTCCACTTCAGACAAATCTTAAAGAAATGCCAGAAACAGAGCTCTCTGGACAGATATTTTGTGTGAGAGGGGTCCAGTGGCTCTCAAGTTGTTCCCAGTGCCAGTGTCTCTAAAAAACAAAAAAGGGAAGTAACCCCAGATAAGGACTTCATACCTGAACTCCTAATGGAAGGAGATTCTCTTCCAAACAATAATGTACACCTTCCTCCTATCCCCTCCTCCCGTCTTCCATCCACCCAGAATTCTTCAGTAAAGGTACAAGTGTAATGTTATTATTTTTTTAAATGCATGTACTTGATTTCTGATTGTTTTCAGTATGTAAATCTTTATTTAATTTGAAAAAAAAAAATTATTTTAATATTTTTGGGTGTCTGGAATGGATTTTTATTTCATTTCCATTATTTCTTACGGGAAAATGGTTTCGAGTTTCGTGAATTTCGACTTTCGGCAGGCTGTCTGGAACAGATTAATCGCGAAACTCGGGGGTCCACGTACATACGTACGTACGTATGTACATTTTGTGTGTGTGTGTGTGTGTGTGTGTGTGTGTGTGTGTGTGTGTGTGTGTGTGTGTGTGTGTGTGTGTGTGTGTGTGTGTGTGTGTGTGTGTGTGTGTGTGTGTGTGTGTGTGTGTGTGTGTGTGTGTGTGTGTGTGTGTGTGTGTGTGTGTGTGTGTGTGTGTGTGTGTGTGTGTGTGTGTGTGTGTGTGTGTGTGTGTGTGTGTGTACTCACCTAGTTGAGGTTGCAGGGGTCGAGTCCAAGCTCCTGGCCCTGCCTCTTTACTGGTCGCCACTAGGTCACTCTCCCTGAACAATGAGCTTTATCATACCTCTGCTTAAAGCTATGTATGGATCCTGCCTCCACTACATCTCTTCCCAAACTATTCCACTTCCTGACTACTCTGTGGCTGAAGAAATACTTCCTAACATCCCTGTGATTCATCTGTGTCTTCAGCTTCCAACTGTGTCCCCTTGTTGCTGTGTCCAGTCTCTGGAACATTCTGTCTTTGTCCACCTTGTCAATTCCTCTCAGTATTTTGTAAGTCGTTATGTCCTCCCTATCTCTCCTGTCCTCCAGTGTCGTCAGGTTGATTTCCCTTAACCTCTCCTCGTAGGACATACCTCTTAGCTCTGTGACTAGTCTTGTGGCAAACCTTTGCACTTTCTCTAGTTTCTTTACATGCTTGGCTAGGTGTGGGTTCCAAACTGGTGCCGCATACTCCAATATGGGCCTAACATACACAGCGTACAGGGTCCTGAACGGCTCCTTATTAAGATGTCGGAATGCTGTTCTGAGGTTTGCCAGGCGCCCATATGCTGCAGCAGTTATTTGGTTGATGTGCGCTTCAGGAGATGTGCCTGGTATTATACTCACCCCAAGATCTTTTTCCTTGAGTGAGGTTTGTAGTCTCTGGCCCCCTAGACTGTACTCCGTCTGCGGTCTTCTTTGCCCTTCCCCAATCTTCATGACTTTGCACTTGGTGGGATTGAACTCCAGGAGCCAATTGCTGGACCAGGTCTGCAGCCTGTCCAGATCCCTTTGTAGTTCTGCCTGGTCTTCGATCGAATGAATTCTTCTCATCAACTTCACGTCATCTGCAAACAGTGACACCTCAGAGTTTATTCCTTGTCATGTCGTTCACAAATACCAGAAACAGCACTGGTCCTAGGACTGACCCCTATGGGACCCCGCTGGCCACAGGTGCCCACTCTGACACCTCACCACGTACCATTACTCGCTGCTGTCTTCCTGACAAATATTCCCTGATCCATTGTAGTGCCTTACCTGTTATCCCTGCTTGGTCCTCCAGTTTTTGCACTAATCTCTTGTGTGGTACTGTGTCAACCGCCTTCTTGCAGTCCAAGAAAATGGAATCCACCCACCCCTCTCTCTCTTGTCTTACTGCTGTCACCTTGTCATAGAACTCCAGTAGGTTTGTGACACAGGATTTCCCGTCCCTGAAACCACGTTGGGTGCTGTTGATGAGATCATTCCTTTCTAGGTGTTCCACCACTCTTCTCCTGACAATCTTCTCCCTGACTTTGCATACTATACATGTCAGTGACACTGGTCTGTAGTTTAGTGTTTCATGTCTGTCTCCTTTTTTAAAGATTGGGACTACATTTGCTGTCTTCCATGCCTCAGGCAATCTCCCTGTTTCGATAGATGTATTGAATATTGTTGTTAGGGGTACACATAGCGCCTCTGCTCCCTCTCTCAGGACCCATGGAGAGATGTTATCTGGCCCCATTGCCTTTGAGGTATCTAGCTCACTCAGAAGCCTATTCACTTCTTCCTCGGTTGTGTGGACCGTGTCCAGCACCTGGTGATGTGCCACACCTCTTCGTCCCTCTGGAGCCCCTTCTGTCTCCTCTGTGAACACTTCTTTGAACTCTTGTTGAGTTCCTCACATACTTCACGGTCATTTCTTGTTGTCTCTCCTCCTTCCTTCCTTAGCCTGATTACCTGATCCTTGACTGTTGTTTTCCTTCTGATGTGGCTGTATAACAGCTTCGGGTCAGATTTGGCTTTCACTGCTATGTCGTTTTCATATTGTCGTTGGGCCTCCCTTCTTATCTGTGCATATTTGTTTCTGGCTCTACGACTGCTCTCCTTATTCTCCTGGGTCCTTTGCCTTCTATATTTCTTCCATTCCCTAGCACACTTGGTTTTTGCCTCCTTGCACCTTTGGGTGAACCATGGGCTCATCCTGGCTTTTTCATTATTCCTGTTTCCCTTGGGTGCAAACCTCTCTTCAGCCTCCTTGCACATTGTTGCTACATATTCCATCATCTCATTAACTGGCTTCCCTGCCAGTTCTCTGTCCCACTGAACCTCGTTCAGGAAGTTCCTCATTCCCGTGTAGTCCCCTTTCTTGTAGTTTGGTTTCATTTGTCCTGGCCTTCCTGCTTCCCCCTCCACTTGTAGCTCTACTGTGTATTCAAAGCTCAAAATCACATGATCGCTGGCCCCAAAGGGTCTTTCATGTGTGATGTCCTCAATATCTGCACTGCTCAAGGTGAATACTAAGTCCAGTCTTGCTGGCTCATCCTCTCCTCTCTCTCTTGTAGTGTCCCTTACGTGTTGGTACATGAAGTTTTCCAGTACCACCTCCATCATCTTGGCCCCCATGAGGGTCCAAGTTCTCCCAGTCGATCTCCTTGTGGTTAAAGTCGCCCATGATCAGGAGCTTTGCCCTGCATGCATGAGCTCTTCTGGCCACTGCAGCCAGTGTGTCAACCATCGCTCTGTTGTTCTGGTCTTACTCATGCCCTGGTCTCCTGCTGTTCTGTGGTGGGTTATACATCACTGCAATTACCACCTTGGGACCTCCAGAGTGAAGCGTTCCCGCTATGTAATCACTTTCTTCTCCTCTGTCTCCTCTCTCCAGCTCATCAAAATTCCATCGGTGTTTGATCAGCAGTGCCACTCCTCCACCCCCCGTTCCTTCTGTCTTTCCTCAGGATCTGGTATCCCGTTGGAAAGATGGCATCTGTTATCATACCTGTAAGCTTGGTTTCTGTGAGCGCTATGATGTCCGGTGATGTCTCTGACTCTTTCGTGCCACTCCTCTCACTTGTTTGTTATTCCATCAGCGTTTGTGTACCATACCTTCAGTTTCCTTTCCAATACTGTGGTTTGGGGGGCCTGTGGGGGTGGGAGACCTGGTAGCATACTGTGGGATTCTATGATTGGGGGTTGGGTGGAAGCTGTGGGTATGGACTGTAGTTTGTGTTGGGATGGTGTGATAGGTTGTGGGGTTCTGAGGATAGTTGTGTGTGTGCTTGCCCTTGCTTCTTTGTTCTGCTCTGACTGACCTCTGCTGGTTCCATCCTTGTTTCCTTTCCTATCTCCTTTCGCTTTTTTGTCCTCTCCCTCAGCTGCTGTCTCTCTGTGTTCTGTCTCTGTCTAGGAACACCTTGTACTCTTCCGAGTTTTTCAACCTTGGTTTCTCTTGGAGGATCCTGTTCCTCACTGTTTCTGTCCTGACAATCAGCTTGATCAGTCGGTTTCTCCCCTTCACGTACCCCCCTATTCTCTGAAAATTTACAATCTCGTCTATGTCTTCTCCCCCTATTTCCGTGATGATTTTCCCAATCTCCTTTCTTTCTTCCTGCCGTCTTTCAGTGTGTGTCTTTTCCTCTCTCTCCCGAAGCCCATGGATAAACATTGATTTTGCCCTTTTCTCCTCCCATTGCCTCTCCCTCTTTGACTCTGGTTCCTGTCTGTTTATGGTCATTTTCTCCCTTGATTTTTCCAGTGGCTCTTGGTAGCATGGTTGTGCCTCAGCATTCGACTTATCTCCCTCTCTATCTGCACCCAGCTGCTCTTTCCTTTTACTCCCTGACCCTTCTTTGCAGGCTGATATGACCTCAGCATAATTCATATCTCCTTCCTTCCTGTTCATCCCCTCAGCTTCATATGCTATGTCTTCTCTGGTCACTGCCCCTGAGACTTGCTTCAGCCCATTTACCTCAAACTCTAGGACCCTTACCCTGTCTACTGCAGTTTCAACTTGTGCCTCCCATTTCTTCGTCTCCTTCTCCAACCTCTTTTCCCATTTTGCAGAGAGCTCTTTCTCCATTTTTTCAGAAAGCTCTCCTAATTTTCTCTCCCATTCTTGCTCCATCCTTCTCCATCCATTCCTCCCTACCAATACCATTGTCATCTGATCCCTGATTCCTACGAGTCCCAACCCCCCTTTTTTTTTTTAGTGCAGGGGGGGGGGAAAGAAAGAGAGAAAGAGAGAAAGAGAGAAAGAGAGAAAGAGAGAAAGAGAGAAAGAGAGAAAGAAAGAAAGAGAGAGAGAGAGAGAGAGAGAGAGAGAGAGAGAGAGAGAGAGAGAGAGGAAGGGTTAGAGGGTCAATTCACATAAAGGTGTGAAATCCTGTATATATATGTGTGTGTGTGTGTGTGTGCTACAGCTATTCAAGTGCCTAACAGCAGATCCTGTTCTCGCCTAGTGTGCGTGTATGTGTGTGTGTATGCGTGCGTTTATGTAAGCAGTCCTTATTTCCCTCATATGTACTACACATGTTCTGCATATGTATCCTATCTCTTGGTTTCCACTGTACTGTCCTGTGTGCCTAAAATTACATAAATTCACATAAAGGTATGAAATCCTGTCTGTGTGTGTGGGGGGGGGGGGGGCGGTATTTTATACCTTTCTTGCACAACTTGTCAGACACTGCAACATCATGGAATCTTGGCTCAGAGGACATCTACAAGACCTTCTTCATGGCTGCTACAACTAACCCATCTCTTTGGGAAGGACCTACTTCCACTGGGGAAATCCCGCTACCAGTGACTATGCCCTCGTTTGCTGCACGTCCTTATCCACTGACGCCTATATAACCGCCAGTCTTCTTGCCTTTGCTCCAGATTCTCCTCCACCACGATGCTGTGAACACTAACTCCAAGGCTGAGGGACTGATTACCTCATCTTTTGTATATAGTTCTACTGTCTTCCAATTATGTCCTAGAATCTGTATTGATAAAGTCACTGGATGGCAAAACGTCTACAATAAAAATATCCAGATGTTGCACATGTGTCTCAACTTTCATTTAGAACTTTGCATTTGTCAATATTAAACTGCATCTGCCATTTCTCCGACCATTGCATCAGTCTATTCAAATCATCCTGGAGTGCTCTAGTGTCCTCATTAGAATGAACTGGACGGCCTATTTTGGTGTCATCAGCAAATTTGCTTATGTCGCTATTTATTCCCTCATTTATGTCGTTTATGTAAATTGTGAACAACAACGGCCCAACACTGACCCCTGAGGAACACCGCTTGTGACGTGCCCCCATTCTGATTTCTCCCCATTTATGCAAACTCTCTGCTGTCTATTTGTCAGCCATGCCTCTACCCAGGAAAAAATTTCTCCTCCTATTCTGTGTGCCTTAAGTTTCCTCAATAGCCTCTGGTGTGGAACTCTATCAAAAGCCTTACTGAAGTTCATATACACAATATCATATTCATTACCATGATCTACCTCCTCAAACACCTTAGTGAAAAAAGTTAGTAAATTCGTAAGACAGGAACGCCCCTTTGTAAAACCATGATGACATTCATTAATCAACCTGTGCCTGTCAAAATGGCTACGAATTGCTTCAGCAATTATTGATTCAATAAATTTTCCCACTATGGAGGTAAGGCTTATTGGTCTATAGTTCGAAGCCAAGGACCTGTCACCTGCCTTGTAAATAGGTATTACATTTGCCATTTTCCACTTATCAGGCACTATGCCAGTTTGTAGTGATATGTTAAAAAGATTAGCCAAAGGTATGCTAAGTTCCTCTTTACGTTCCTTTAACACCCTTGCAAACAGTTCATCAGGTCCTGGGGATTTGTTAGGTTTTAGTTTCTCTATTTGTCTGAGGACCATGTCACTAGTTACTGCAATTGTACATAGTTTATTATCATCCTGTTCTACACAATCTATTATTTCAGGAATATTGCTAGTATTTTCCTGGGTGAAAACTGAGAGGAAGTAGGTATTGAGAATTTCACACACATCCTTATCACTGTCAGTGATCTGACCAGAGTTACTCTTAAGTGGGCCAATCTTGTCCCTAATCTTACTTCTGTATACCTGAAAGAACCCTTTTGGGTTAGCCTTTGAATCCCTTGTGACCTTAGCCTCATAATCCCTTTTTGCTTTTCTTATTCCTTTCTTTATTTCTCTCTTTAATTGAATATACTGATTTCTTAACTGCCCATTCCCTCTTTTGATACGCCTATATATGCCTCTCTTTTGACCGATGAGACGTTTTAATCTATTGTTCATCCATTTGGGATCATTTTTGTTATATCTAATTTCCCTACTCGGAACAAAAGTTGTCTGGGCAGCTAGAACTATGCTCTGAAAAACGTCATATTGGCAACCAAGATCACCTACCTGACCCATAGTCAGGACATCCCAATTTAGCCCACCCACGTAATTTTTCAGTCCCATGAAGTCGGCCAAGCGAAAATCTGGGACAGAGATTTGATTGCAGTTATCTGGGTAATTCTATGATATATTGATTTGATTGCAGTTATCTGGGTAATTCTATGATATATTGAAACTAAGTGATTTGTGATCACTTTCCCCAAGCTAATCATTAACCTCAAGATTACTAATTAGTGAATCTTTGTTGGCAAGAACCAAGTCAAGCAGACTGTTTCCTCTAGTTGGTTCTGTCACAACCTGTTCTAAAAAGCAATCCTGAACCGTATCAGAAAGTCACCAGACTCAAGATTTCCTGTCATATTGTTCCAATCAATTTGTCTAAAGTTAAAATCTCCCATTATCACAACATTTTCATATCTAGATGCCTTATGAATTTCGTCCCATAACAGCTTACTGCCCTCCCTATCAAGGTTTGGGGGCCTATAAATCACACCCAAAATTAATTTGTCATGTCCCTCGAGAAACTGTTGCCAAACAGATTCTGTGTTCAATGTTTCTAATCTTATATCATGTCTAAGACAACAATTTAAATTTTCTCTGACATACATCGCCACACCACCACCCTTCCTGTTGACCCTATCAGTGTGGAATAGTTTATAACCCTGTATGTTGCATTCAGAAGGCATTTCTCTATCTTTCAGGTTGAACCAGGTCTCTGTTATACCAATAATATCTATATTACCTACACTTGCAAGTAATCTTAGCTCATCTATCTTATTTCTTAGACTCCTACTATTTGTATAGTAAACCTTGAGGGAGTTAGTCACTCGTTACCCTCTACTATCTTCTTTGTTTGTTGATCAATTGATTTGCCATTACTAGCAACTTTATTTTGAATACTGTCTTTTAAACATATCCCTGAGGTATCCTGGTAATGACTGCTGTTTTTAACCCTAATGCTGCAGCCTGATTGTTTCCCCACAAACACCCATACCTCTATAATCTATTAGTTTAAATTCCTAGACAAGTCATCAATTACCCTCTCAATTGAAATGGCTAATGCAGCCACTCCATCCCCAGAGAGATGAACCCCATCCTTTGTATACACATCACGTTTGCCAAAGAATAGGTCCCAGTTATCAATGAATGGGATTGCAAGTTCCTTGCAGTACCTGTCTAGCCAGCAATTTATACCAATTGCCCTAGACATCCATTCATTGCCCACTCCCTTTCTAGGCAAGACACTACATATGACTGGGATCCCTCCCTTAGACCTAACTACTTCTATGGATGACCTGTACTTATCCAGCAGCTCCTCTCTCCTGCCCTTCCCAATGTCATTACCCCCAGCACTAAGACAGATAATGGGCTTGTTCCTATTACCTGCCATAATATTATCCAACCTGCTGACTACGTCACCAACACCAGCTCCAGGAAGGCACACTCTGTCTGACCTTTCTGCCTCTGTTACAAAATGCACGGTCCATATACCTTACCTGAGAATCACCTACTATTAAAATATTCTTACCTTGATTAGCAGGGGAATCAGTGGTACCTTCAACCTCACTAACCACTGAAGTACACTCATCTTGGAGAACAGAGAATCGATTTTCTACCTTCACATCTTCTCTATTAACTCTCCTCATCTTCCTTCTTCCTGAACTGTGAACCACTTGTCACTTAACCCGTAAACGGTCCAAACGTATACATACGTTTTTTCAACATTTGAAAGTATGTAAAAAAAGTAGATCTTCTTTTTGTTTTTTTACATTTGAAAATGTGTAAAAAACTTTGATCTACTTTTTTTTGTTATATTTCAAAATATGTCAAAAAAAACGTAGATATACTTTTGTAGCACTACACGTGAACGTAGATCTGCTTGGACCGTTTACGGGTTAAAGCGGCTGCCACTATCACTGCTGGTGACCATTCCTTAACAGCTAAATCCTTCTCACACTCGCTCCCAAACTCATCTATGCGAAGCTTCAGCTTCCTATTTTCCTCCTGAAGTAGAATCTCCTTCTTCAACACTTGAACCTGAGATTCTAAAACACTACAACAAGCCAGGGTGCTTGGTAACAGCCCACGCTAACTCCCAAAAGCTAAGGCAGGTATGACCGCAGGTGACCACTGATCTCAGCATACTGAAGGCAAAGGGAACAAAAGAGAGTGTAAAAATTATAGGGGAATAAGTCTGTTGAGTATTCTTCCTCCGTAAGCCATGCTTGTCGTAAGAGGCGACTAAAATGTCGGGAGCAAAGGCTAGTAACACCTTCTCCTGTATATATTACTAAATTTAAAAGATGAAACTTTTGTTTTTCCTTTTGGGCCACCCCACCTCAGTGGGATACTGCTGGTATGTTGAAAGAAGTCTGTTGAGTATACCTGGTAAAATGTATAGTAGAGTTATTACTGAAAGAATTAAGAGTAAGAGAGAGAGTAAGATAGCAGATGAACAAGGAGGCTTTAGGAAAGGTAGGGGGTATGTACACCAAGTGTTTGCAGTGAAACATATAGGTGAACAGTATTTAGGCAATGTGGCAGATGTTGCAGATGTATGGTATAGGAGGTAGGTTACTGGAAGTAGTGAAGAGTTTTTACGAGGATAGTGAGGCTCAAGTTAGTGTGTGTAGGAAAGAGGGAGATTATTTCCCAGTAAAAGTAGGCCTTAGACAAGCATGTGTGATGTCATCGTGGTTGTTCAATATATTTATAGATGGGGTTGTAAGAGATGTAAATACGAGGGTCTTGGCAAGAGGTGTGGAGTTAAAAGATAATCACACAAAGTGGGAGTTGTCACAGTTGCTCTTTGCTGATGACACTGTGCTCTTGGGTGATTCTGAAGAGAAGTTGCAGAGATTGGTGGATGAATTTGGTAGGGTGTGTAAAAGAAGAAAATTAAAAGTGAATACAGGAAAGAGTAAGGTTATGAGGATAACAAAAAGATTAGGTGATGAAAGATTGGATATCAGATTGGAGGAAGAGAGTATGGAGGAGGTGAATGTATTCAGATATTTGGGAGTGGACGTGTCAGTGGATGGGTCTATGAAAGATGAGGTGAATCATAGAATTGATAAGGGGAAAAGGGTGAGCGGTGCACTTAGGAGTCTGTGGAGACAAAGAACTTTGTCCTTGGAAGCAAAGAGGGGAATGTATGAGAGTATAGTTTTACCAACACTCCTGTATGGGTGTGAAGCATGGGTGATGAATGTTGCAGCGAGGAGAAGGCTGGAGGCAGTGGAGATGTCATGTCTGAGGGCAATGTGTGGTGTGAATATAATGCAGAGAATTCGTAGTTTGGAAGTTAGGAGGAGGTGCGGGATTGCCAAAACTGTTGTCCAGAGGGCTGAGGAAGGGTTGTTGAGGTGGTTCAGACATGTAGAGAGAATGGAGCGAAACAGAATGACTTCAAGAGTGTATCAGTCTGTAGTGGAAGGAAGGCGGGGTATCGGTCGGCCTAGGAAAGGTTGGAGGGAGGGGGTAAAGGAGATTTGGTGTGCGAGGGGCTTGGACTTCCAGCAGGCATGCGTGAGCATGTTTGATAGGAGTGAATGGAGACAAATGGTTTTTAATACTTGGCGTGCTGTTGGAGTGTGAGCAAAGTAACATTTATGAAGAGATTCAGGGAAACCGGCAGGCCAGACTTGAGTCCTGGAGATGGGAAGTACAGTGCCTGCACTCTGAAGGAGGGGTGTTAATGTGGCAGTTTAAAAACTGTAGTGTAAAGCACCCTTCTGGCAAGACAGTGATGGAGTGAATGATGGTGAAAGTTTTTCTTTTTCGGGCCACCCTGCCTTGGCGGGAATCGGCCAGTGTGTTAATAAAAAAAAAAAAATGTTTAGGTAAGGGTAAAGAGGTATTTGTGGCATTTATGGATTTAGAAAAGGCATATGATAGGGTGGATAGGGAGGCAATGTGGCAGATGTTGCAAATGTATGGAATAAGAGGTAGGGTATTGCAAGGGTGAACAGTTTTTACGAGAATAGTGAGGCTCAGGTTGGAGAATGTAGGCAAGAGGGAGATTATTTCCCAGTAAAAGTAAGCCTTAGACAGTGACATGTGATGTCATCATGAATGTTCAATATATTTATAGATGGAGTTGCACGAGAAGTGAATGCTTGGGTGTTGGCAAGAGGTGTGGGGTTAAAAGATAAAGAATCTAACACAAAGTGGGAGTTGTCACAGTTGCTCTTTGCTGATGACACTGTGCTTCTGGGAGATTCTGAAGAGAAGTTTCAGAGGTTGGTTGATGAGTTCGGTAGGGTATATAAAAGAAGGAAATTAAAAGTGAATATAGGAAAGAGTAAGGTGATGAGGATAACAAAAACATTAGGTAATGGAAGATTGGATATCAGATTGGAGGGACAGAGTATGGAGGAGCTGAATGTGTTCAGACATTTGGGAGTGGACGTGTCAGCAGATGAGTCTATGAAGGATGAGGTGAATCATAATACTGACAAGGGAAAAAAATGTGAGTAGTACACTGAGGAATCTGTGGAGACAAAGAAATTTATCCATGAAAGCAAAGAGGGGAATTTATGAGAGTATAGTTATACCAATGCTCTAATATAGGTGTCAGGCATGGGTTGTGAATATTGCAACAAGGAGAAGGCTAGAGGCAGTGGAGATGTCATGTCTGAAGGCAATGTGTGGTGTGAATATAATGCAGAGAATCTGTAGTTTGGAGATTAGGAGGTGTGGGATTACCAAAACTATTATCCAGCGGGCTGAGGAGGGATTATTGATATGGTTTGGACATGCAGAGAGATGGAACAAAATAGAATGACTTCAATAGTGTATAAATCTGTAGTGGAGAGAAGGCAGGGTAGGAGTCGGCCTAGGAAAGGTTGGAGGGAGGGGGCAAAGAAGGTTTTGTGTGCGAGGAGTGTGGACTTACGGCGTGTGTGAGCATGCTAGATAGGAACGAATGGAGACAAATGGTTTTTAGGACTTGACATGCTGTTGGAGTGTAAGCAAGGTAACATTTATGAAGGGATTCAGGAAAACCGGCAGGTCAGACATAATTCCTGGAGATGGGAAGTACACTGCCAGCACTCTGAAGGAGGGGTGTTAATGTTGCAGTTTTATAACTGTAGTGTAAACATGCCTATGGCAAGACAGTGATGGAGTGAATGATGAAAGTTTTCCTTTTTCGAGTCACCCTACCTTGATGGGAAACGGTCAATTGTTAATAAAAAAAAAAATACATACATACATACATTTCATGCATGCTTTGCTATATTAAAACCCAATATATAAAGCCTTACCTATCAACAACAATTAAAGGGCCATTTTGGTAATTAGTATGGGCCTCAGATACTAAGGAGACAAGGCTAAGTGTAGTAGCAAGTGCTGGGAGTGTTTGTGGCCAACCTGGCGCATGTATCAATCTGACTGGCAATTCATAATCATCTTGTAAGCTCTGCACTGCCACATCCACTGTTACAAGCCCTGAGTTCAGCTTTTCCTCCAGATATCGTACCTGAAATTTGGCAGTGAAACATATTTGCATCAAATTCTATTACAATATGCATCAAATACATGTAATAATAATGAAAAATATCAAATTTTGGGGTAACTTCAATCTCTTTAAAGATAAAACAAACAAATGCAACTTATACCTTCCAGTGCTCTGAATCAAAATCATCATGCTGAGCAGGCCAAAACTGTGGGAATCCTTGACTTTCATCTACAGATGTAAGAACCACAACTGTCTGGGCATTGTGATCCCAAACCATCTGCCAGAAGTCAAGTATAGTAGAAGGAAGTGGATGTTGAGTGAGTACAAATTCTCGTAATCTCTGATGACCCATGAGCCAGGTGGCATTAATGTAATCCGAGCCATCAACACCGGGTTTTGGCGTTAGATGCACTCGACCATTTTCCATTGGTAAATGGTCTGTACTACGATTTTTTTCCCTATTAACAGGCTTTACAGCACTGACCACATTGAAATCACGTGGTTGAAAATGTGTCACCAGCTGGAACAAAATATTGAGAAATTAATATGGGAAATATTCTAAATTTTTAAAGAAAAACACCACACAACCACTACCATAAACAATTATAATTAACCAAGCTTCTTACCCCTCTCTCCAACATGTGCACAGCTGCATGAAAATTACTTTCACAATTTTTTTTCATACTACTGGTATACTTAAGACTGATCTGTAATTGTTAAGGCCAGTTTGATCACTATTGTGGATAGGACTAATCTTTGCAGTCTGGAAAGGTTTGCTCTTAATGTAATTTGCTGATAAGTACTGAAATAGCTGGGATAATGCTTTTGAAGCTTTCTTGTAGGTTACTGAGGCATCTCTTCTGTACTACTGGCTGAATTAAAATTTAAAGATTAAAATTGAAGCCATTTCAGAGGTCAGGATAAAAGCTAAGTTAAAGGAATTGGGGTAACTGTCTGTTGATAGACAGTGATGCTAGTATGGGACTATGGAATGTTGTTAGCAAGATTTATTACTATTGTAGAAAAGTTATTAAGCTTGTTGACAGTATCAACAGCTGCGAGTGAGGATTTATTTGCCTTAGTGAGGAGTGTTTATTTTTTGGTGATTTTTTACTCAAAACTTTTTAGAGAATTTGCCTTGATTTCTTTTATACAAGATGCTCCTTGCATAAACTTAGTAAGTGCCAAATTTAAAAAAATGAGTCGTAAGAGGCTGAAAATCCTGTGCTCCCATTCGCTGAGAGTTGAAATAGGGTCAACAGGAAAGGTGGTGGAGTAGCGATGTATGTCAGAGACAATTTAAATTTTTGTGTTAGACAAGATATAAAATCAGAAGCATCAGCCACTGAATCTGTTTGGTTACAGCTTCTTGAGGGACGAGAAAAACTAATTTTGGGTGTGATTTACAGGGCCCCAAATCTTGATAGGGAGTGCAGTAAACTTCTATGGGACGAAATTCGTAAGGCATCTACATACGAAAATGTTGTGCTAATGGGAGATTTCAACTATAGACAGATTGACTGGAGCAATTTGACAGGAAATTTAGAGTCAGGTGACTTTCTTGATACGATCCAGGATTGTTTTTTAAAACAGTTTGTGACAGAGCCAACTAGGGGAAATAACCTCCTTGACTTGGTTCTTGCCAGTAGGGAAACACTAATTAATAATCTTGAGGTAAATGATGAGCTTGGGGAAAGTGATCACAAATCACCTAGTTTTAATATATCATGGAATTCCCCTAATAATGGCAATCAAGTCTCCGTCCCTGACTTTCGCTTGGCTGATTTCATAGGACTGAAAAATTACTTAGGTGGGCTGAACTGGAATGACCTGACTAAGGGTCAGGTAGGTGGTGATGGTTGCCGATATGATGCTTCCCAGGGCATAGTTCTAGCTGCTCAGTCAAATTATGTTCCAAATAGGGAAATCAGATCAAACAAAAATGATCCAAAATGGATGAACAATAGATTAAAATATCTGATTGGTCAAAAGAGAGGCATATATAGGCAAATCAAAAGAGGAGAGGGGCAATTAAGAAATCGATATATTCAGTTAAAGAGAGAAATAAAAAAGGGAATTAGAAAAGCAAAAAGAGATTATGAGGTTAAAGTTGCAGGAGAATCGAAGACTAACCCAAAAGGATTCTTTCAGGTATACAGAAGTAAGATCAGGGACAAGATAGGCCCACTCAAAAGCTCCTCGGGTCAGCTCACTGACAGTGATAAGGAAATGTGTAGAATTTTTAACACATACTTCCTCTCAGTTTTTACACAGGAGGATACCAGCGATATTCCAGTAATGATTAATTATGTAGAACAGGATGATAATAAACTGTGCACAATTAGGGTCACAAGTGACATGGTCCTTAGGCAAATAGATAAATTAAAACGTAACAGATCCCCAGGCCCTGATGAACTGTATGCAAGGGTTCTAAAGGAATGTAAAGAGGAGCTTAGCACACCTTTGGCTAATCTTTTCAACATATCACTACAAACTGGCATGGTGCCAGATAAGTGGAAAATGGCAAATGTGATACCTATTTTCAAAACAGGTGACAGGTCCTTAGCTTCGAACTATAGACCAATAAGCCTAACCTCCATAGTGGGAAAATTTATGGAATCAATAATTGCTGAGGCAGTTCGTAGCCACCTTGAAAAGCATAAATTAATCAACGAATCTCAGCATGGTTTTACAAAGGGGCGTTCCTGTCTTACGAATTTATTAACTTTTTTCACTAAGGTATTTGAGGAGGTAGATCATGGTAATGAATATGATATTGTGTATATGGACTTCAGTAAGGCTTTTGACAGGGTCCCACATCAGAGACTATTGAGGAAAATTAAAGCACATGGAATAGGAGGAGAAATTTTTTCCTGGATAGAGGCATGGTTGACAAATAGGCAGCAGAGAGTTTGCATAAATGGGGAGAAATCAGAGTGGGGAAGCGTCACGAGCGGTGTTCCACAGGGGTCAGTGTTGGGCCCCCTGCTGTTCACAATCTACATAAACGACATAGATGAGGGCATAAAGAGCGACATCGGCAAGTTTGCCGATGACACCAAAATAGGCCGTCGAATTCATTCTGACGAGGACATTCGAGCACTCCAGGAAGATTTGAATAGACTGATGCAGTGGTCGGAGAAGTGGCAGATGCAGTTTAATATAGACAAATGCAAAGTTCTAAATGTTGGACAGGACAATAACCATGCCACATATAAACTAAATAATGTAGATCTTAATATTACGGATTGCGAAAAAGATTTAGGAGTTCTGGTTAGCAGTAATCTGAAACCAAGACAACAGTGCATAAGTGTTCGCAATAAAGCTAATAGAATCCTTGGCTTCATATCAAGAAGCATTAATAATAGGAGTCCTCAGGTTGTTCTTCAACTCTATACATCCTTGGTTAGGCCTCATTTAGATTATGCTGCACAGTTTTGGTCACCGTATTACAGAATGGATATAAATTCTCTGGAAAATGTACAAAGGAGGATGACAAAGTTGATCCCATGTATCAGAAACCTTCCCTATGAGGATAGACTAAGGGCCCTGAATCTGCACTCTCTAGAAAGACGTAGAATTAGGGGGGATATGATTGAGGTGTATAAATGGAAGACAGGAATAAATAAAGGGGATGTAAATAGTGTGCTGAAAATATCTAGCCTAGACAGGACTCACAGCAATGGTTTTAAGTTGGAAAAATTCAGATTCAGGAAGGATATAGGAAAGTACTGGTTTGGTAATAGAGTTGTGGATGAGTGGAACAAACTCCCGAGTACAGTTATAGAGGCCAGAATGTTGTGTAGCTTTAAAAATAGGTTGGATAAATACATGAGTGGATGTGGGTGGGTGTGAGTTGGACCTGATAGCTTGTGCTACCAGGTCGGTTGCCGTGTTCCTCCCTTAAGTCAATGTGACCTGACCTGAATAGGTTGGGTGCATTGGCTTAAGCCGGTGGGAGACTTGGACCTGCCTCGCATGGGCCAGTAGGCCTTCTGCAGTGTTCCTTCGTTCTTATGTTCTTAAGACAACCTACTAGGGTTAACAATATCATCATTTCTAAGACAATATGTCTTCAATCTTAGTGCCACTAGACAAAGATGAACACAACAATAAGGCAAGCATTTTTGGCCAGACTGGCACTTGCTCAATTTATGGAGGGAGTGCCTCATATTTTCTGTGGATTAGTTAAATATATTTGGATAGTAACTTAGCATGGAATTTCTAATTATCATTATGAGTGTTGTTGAATACTGTTGTAATAATTCCCTGAATAGTAGGGCCAGCAGGTACTGCTTTTGTAATGTCTCTGAGTAAGCATTTAATTAGTCATGGGTTGTTTAGCCTTTTAGTAGTTATTTGTTTAGATTTTTGTGAGCTTTGTATTTTGTAGTGAATTTTTGCATTACTTATGAAATTTTCTACTCTATAGTTTATAGTAGTATTGCCAAAACTTGACTCTATTTACCAGTTAGTGTGTATAAAGTCATCAGTAAAGTTGTTAACCCTTTGACTGTTTCCGACGTATAAATACGTCTTACGAGCCAATGTTTCTGACGTATTTATACGCACAAATTCTAGCGGCTTCAAATCGAGCGCCAAAGGCCTGGTAGGCCTACACGGGAGAGAATGGGTCTCAGTGGTCGGTGTGCACCCTGTGAAAAAAATCTGGGACCTAGCGGTGCATTGTGGGAACGCCATGTTGTCAGTCCATTTTCACCATGCCTCTCGGTAAGAAGTTCCTCACTCCTCGGCGGATTGGAGGTCTTTTGTTCCCAAGTGATAGCTCTAACAGCGATGAAAGTGTCAGTGACAGTGAATTCAAGGGTTTTCAAATGAGTGTTACTGAAAAAAGTGCCCAGGATAACGTAAATAGTGACGAAAACCCAGATGACCCACAACCTTCGACCTCTGGTGCTGTGCCGGCTTGTTCACGTTCACGTTCGCCTGTACCAGGACGAAAGAGGAAACTATTTGGTCGTGTACAACACCCTGATGATAGCAGTGATAGTGATAGTGATAGTGATTTCAAGGTCATTGAAAGCAGTTCTAGTGACAGTGAGAGTGAATATTCCCCAGTGAAGCGCCAGTATGTACGACGTAGCATGCGGTCTGGTAGTGTTTCATATGTTGTTCCAAGGGGAAGGAGAAACTCTGGGAGCACATCCCGTGGCCCAACACCACGACCTGATAGTGAAGATGACGATATTGTAACGATGGGTATGAATGGTGACAGTGAGGGAGGAGGCAGTGGTGGTGATAGTGAGGGTGGCACGGCCCATGTGGCACCATCACCGGGCCACGCTACTAGCCACGCGGCTGACTCAGCAGAACAACCAGCCTCACCCTACCCCACACTGCCACAACCTGCACCACCACAACCTGCACAGCCACAACCACGGTACAATATCCAGACCCCACCAGCAGACCGCATCTGGGATTGGCAGGACGGTGACGAGTTTGTTCCCAGTCCCCATGACTTTGATGAAACACAAAGTGGAATAAAGCCATCTTGTCCACTTGGGAACAATGCCAGTGAACTGGACTGCTTTGAGTTATTTTTCGATGAACCCCTGATGGACATCATTGTCAGGGAAACAAATACATACTGTGATTACACCATGGCAAATACAATTCTCTCACCAAAATCACGGCTACACAAGTGGAAGGAGACAACTGTGGCAGAGATGTACCTGTTTTTTGCCACAATAATGCTTATGCCACATGTGTATAAGCACACTGTCACCACATACTGGACAACAGATCGCCTGATTTCAACTCCAGGTTTTAGTGACATTATAGGTGTCAATCGTTTCCTGATACTGTTGCGTATGTTACACTTTTCAGACAAAACCAGGCCTGACAGAAGCGACAGGTTATATAAGATAAGAAATGTGTTTATGTACCTGAAACAAAAGTGCTGCATGTATTTTTATCCCTTCAGGAAGCTTGTTATTGATGAGTCCTTGATTTTATTCAAAGGAAGACCTTCATTCAAGCAATATATACCAAGCAAGAGGAAACACTTTGGTATAAAGCTATTTGTACTGTGTGATTGCAGAAGTGGTCTTGTTTTAGATATTATTGTGTACACTGGCAGTAATACTTTGAGAGATACCATGAAGTTATTGGGTATCTCTGGTGATGTGGTTCGAACAATGATGGAACCATATCTTGGTAAGGGGCATATGTTATTTACTGATAACTGGTACACAAGCCCCTTACTCAGTGATTTCTTGCGAGTGAACTTGACAGACGTGTGTGGCACAGTGCGTGGTAATCGCAAACATATGCCAAGGTTCCACGCTGGCACTCGCAGAGGTGAGGTGCAAGCCTTTGCTGCCAATGACATCATGGCATTTCGGTGGCATGACAAACGTGATGTCACATTGTTGACATCAGTTCACACAAACGAAATGGTACCCAGTGGCAGGGACAACAGAGAGACCAATGAACCCATTCTAAAGCCTGCAGCTGTCATGGACTACAACCTCAATATGCGCTTAGTGGACAAATGTGACATGCAGACTGTGTACGCAAGAGTTATAAGTGGTATATCAAACTTTTTTTCCATCTTGTTGATATCTCTATGCTAAATGCTTATAACATATACAAGTTGAAGACCAACAAAACACCAAAATATGGTGAATTTTGCCTGTCAGTAATCAGACAAATAATTGCAAAGTACAAAGGAGCAACTCCTGCAATAGACCAGCGCCCACAGACGTCATCTCGTATGAGGCCTGGTGATCACTACCCCATACAACTGCCTCCTACTACTGCCAAGAAAAATGCTCAGAAGAGGTGTTATGTATGTATGCATACCACAAAACGCCCACAAACACACAGAGACACTCGTTTTATGTGTGAGGAGTGTGAGGTGCCCCTCTGCATATACCCATGTTTCAAAGAGTTCCACAAGCTGCAGCAGTTCTAGGAACGTGGTTAGTGACTGTACATATGTATATATATTATGGAACAATAGTAATAAACATTGTTTTGTATTGTTTGTTTGTGTAAACAAAGTGTATACACAAACTAATAGTGATAAAGTTTGTTCTGTTATTGTGTTGTAAATAATGAGTGTATATTTGAACAATGCACCTTACATTGGTCTCACAGGCCACATAAGTTACCTGGAAAAGAAAAATATTGAAAAATACAAGAAACCTTTGAATTAGAGTAAATAAAAGGATACCGGGTGGGCGGCAGTCGCCGCTGTTGCCGTACGCACGTCAATTTCTGCAAACTTTGCGGCTCTATATCTCGGTAAGTACTGATGGCAAAAATTTTTTTTAGGCTTAAAACACTAGTAAAAATATTCCTAACATTTTCATAAGAAAAAATAATTTTTTTTTTTTCGAATATTTGGCGACATAGAATGACAGTTTCAGAGAGGGGCCTGAAACAGTCAAAGGGTTAAGGGTCTATCCCGCAATTCTACGGCTTTGAAGCCAGGGTCCAAGCCACAGTACTATATCATGAGCTCAGCTCACTCAGATAAAATGAGCTGTGAATTTGGGCCTAGATATGAGAGAATGCATCTATGTTTTATAGGTGCACTACATAAAACAAATCCTGCAGCATGCAGTGCATGAAAAAAAAAAACATCGTGTTTTTGGATTAAAACTCGGTCGCAGTGTTTTAATCGTATATTTTCACATGGTTTTTATGGTTGTATTCACAATTTCTTGGTTTCATTTGATAGAATGGAAGATATATTACAGAAAAAGAGATGATTTTGATTGGTTTTAGTACTCTAAAATAGCTTGAAATTGAGCTCAAAGAAGCAGAAATGTTTGATTTTTGCCGAATATTGCATAATGGTAAATCTTCTGTTTTTGGTGTAAATAAACATTCTTTATGTGAATAAAAAATCAAAATGGAATTCATCTGTAAATCCTAGAAACATAACTAAAATGCCTGCATTGTTTATTGTGGACCCTATTTTGAAATTGGAATATTTGCAACTTTGTGTGAAATCGGCCAAATTATCAATTTCCAGTCACTTTACTGGGTAGTTGAAATAGTTGACTGGGCAATTTCTTGTGCTCAATAGATAAATTGGAACACACACTAGCAAAATAGCTAACAATTTGGTCTAATGGAACAATGCAATTGGCCGAAAACAGGACACAAAGTGGGCAACATCACCAATGTGTAAATATATCGCTGACACAGCAAAATTCGTGAGAGTGTAATTCTGTCAATTTTTGATAAAATTTTGTACTTTTTTTTCAACAAACTGGCCGTATCCCACCAAGGCAGGGTGGCCCAAAAAGAAAAACAAAGTTTCTCTTTTTAAATATAGTAATTTATACAGGAGAAGATGTTACTAGCCCCTTGCTCCTGGAATTTTAGTCGCCTCTTACAACACGCATGGCTTACGGAGGTAGAATTCTGTTCCACTTCCCCATGGAGATAACAGGAAATAAACAAGAACAAGAACTAGTAAGAAAATAGAAGAAAATCCAGAGGGGTGTGTATATATATACTATATGTATATCTTTCTTTCAACACACCGGCTGTATCCCACCAAGGCGGGGTGGCCCAAAAGCAAAAACGAAAGTTTCTCCTTTTACATTTAGTAATATATACACAAAAAAAAAAAAGGTGAGTGGTGCGTTGAGGTATATGTGGAGTCAAAAAACGTTATCTATGGAGGCAAAGAAGGGAATGTATGAAAGTATAGTAGTACCAACACTCTTATATGGGTGTGAAGCTTGGGTGGTAAATGCAGCAGCGAGGAGACGGTTGGAGGCAGTGGAGATGTCCTGTTTAAGGGCAATGTGTGGTGTAAATATTATGCAGAAAATTCGGAGTGTGGAAATTAGGAGAAGGTGTGGAGTTAATAAAAGTATTAGTCAGAGGGCAGAAGAGGGGTTGTTGAGGTGGTTTGGTCATTTAGAGAGAATGGAACAAAGTAGAATGACATTGAAAGCATATAAATCTATAGGGGAAGGAAGGCGGGGTAGGGGTCGTCCTCGAAAGGGTTGGAGAGAGGGGGTAAAGGAGATTTTGTGGGCAAGGGGCTTGGACTTCCAGCAAGCGTGTGTGAGCGTGCTAGATAGGAGTGAATGGACACGAATGGTACTTGGGACCTGACGATCTGTTGGAGTGTGAGCAGGGTAATATTTAGTGAAGGGATTCAGGGAAACCGGTTATTTTCATATAGTCGGACTTGAGTCCTGGAAATGGGAAGTACAATGCCTGCACTTTAAAGGAGGGGTTTGGGATATTGGCAGTTTGGAGGGATATGTTGTGTATCTTTATATGTGTATGCTTCTAGACTGTTGTATTCTGAGCACCTCTGCAAAAACAGTGATAATGTGCGAGTGTGGTGAAAGTGTTGAATGATGATGAAAGTATTTTCTTTTTGGGGATTTTCTTTCTTTTTTGGGTCACCCTGCCTCGGTGGGAGACGGCCGACTTGTTGAGAGAAGAAAAAAAAAAAAAAAAAAAAAAAAAAAAAAAAAAAAAACACAAGGGGTTACTAGCCCCTTGCTCGCGGCATTTTAGTCGCCTCTTACAACACGCATGGCTTATAGAGGAAGAATTCTGTTCCACTTCCCCATGGAATTGAGAGGAAATAAACAAGAACAAGAACAAGATAAAGGTAGGGAAGTTTTTATTGCATTTATGGATTTAGAAAAGGCACATGATAGAGTGGATAGGGGAGCAATGTGGCAGATGTTGCAAGTATATGGAATAGGTGGTAAGTTACTAAATGCTGTAAAGAGTTTTTATGAGGATAGTGAGGCTCAGGTTAGGGTGTGTAGAAGAGAGGGAGACTACTTTCCGGTAAAAGTAGGTCTTAGACAGGGATGTGTAATGTCACCATGGTTGTTTAATATATTTATAGATGGGGTTGTAAAAGAAGTAAATGCTAGGGTGTTTGGGAGAGGGATGGGATTAAATTATGGGCAATCAAAATCAAAATGGGAATTAACACAGTTACTTTTTGCTGATGATACTGTGCTTATGGGAGATTCTAAAGAAAAATTGCAAAGGTTAGTGGATGAGTTTGGGAATGTGTGTAAAGGTAGAAAGTTGAAAGTGAACATAGAAAAGAGTAAGGTGATGAGGGTATCAAATGATTTAGATAAAGAAAAATTGGATATCAAATTGGGGAGGAGGAGTATGGAAGAAGTAAATGTTTTCAGATACTTGGGAGTTGACGTGTCAGCAGATGGTTTTATGAAGGATGAGGTTAATCATAGAATTGACGAGGAAAAAAAAGTGAGCGGTGCATTGAGGTATATGTGGAGTCAAAAAACGTTATCTATGGAGGCAAAGAAGGGAATGTATGAAAGTATAGTAGTACCAACACTCTTATATGGGTGTGAAGCTTGGGTGGTAAATGCAGCAGCGAGGAGACGGTTGGAGGCAGTGGAGATGTCCTGTCTAAGGGCAATGTGTGGTGTAAATATTATGCAGAAAATTCGGAGTGTGGAAATTAGGAAAAGGTGTGGAGTTAATAAAAGTATTAGTCAGAGGGCAGAAGAGGGGTTGTTGAGGTGGTTTGGTCATTTAGAGAGAATGGATCAAAGTAGAATGACATGGAAAGCATATAAATCTATAGGGGAAGGAAGGCGAAGTAGGGGTCGTCCTCGAAAGGGTTGGAGAGAAGGGGTAAAGGAGGTTTTGTGGGCAAGGGGCTTGGACTTCCAGCAAGCGTGCGTGAGCGTCTTAGATAGGAGTGAATGGAGACGAATGGTACTTGGGACCTGACGATCTGTTGGAGTGTGAGCAGGGTAATATTTAGTGAAGGGATTCAGGGAAACCGGTTATTTTCATATAGTCGGACTTGAGTCCTGGAAATGGGAAGTACAATGCCTGCACTTTAAAGGAGGGGTTTGGGATATTGGCAGTTTGGAGGGATATGTTGTGTATCTTTATACGTATATGCTTCTAAACTGTTGTATTCTGAGCACCTCTGCAAAAACAGTGATTATGTGTGAGTGTGGTGAAAGTGTTGAATGATGATGAAAGCATTTTCTTTTTGGGGATTTTCTTTCTTTTTTGGGTCACCCTGCCTCGGTGGGAGACGGCCAACTTGTTGGGGGGGGGAAAAAAAAAAAAAAAAAAAAAAAAAAAAAAAAAAAAAAAAAAAAAAAAAAAAAAAAAAAAAAAAATAGAAGAAAATCCAAAGGGGTGTGTGTATATATATGCTTGTACACGTATGTGTAGTGTGACCTAAGTGTAAGAAGAAGCAGCAAGACATACCTGAAATCTTGCATGTTTATGAGACAGAAAAAAGACACCAGCAATCCTACCATCATGTAAAACAATTACAGGTTTCCGTTTTACACTCACTTGGCAGGACGGTAATACCTCCCTGGGCGGCTGCTGTATACCAACCTACTACCTAGGACTTTTTGTTTTATCCTCAGAAAATGATTCTCTACCATTTCATAAGAATTTTTTTTTTTTTTTTTTTTTTTTTGAAAATTCTTGGACCCTGTGGGGAATTTTCAGATTGGAGATCTGGACCCTCAAAGGGTCCAGACCCCCAATCAGAAGTGATATTTATCTCAGATGATTAAAGCATTATCTGTGAGTCCTGTTGGCTTCATTTCAGGCAAAAAAATTTAAGGTTCTTAATTTGTTTAGTAATTCTTAGGTCTTTTGGACATACAGTGGAACCTCTACTTAGGAGGGTATCCATGTGCGAGTTTTTCCAGATACAAGCAGTCGCTCGGTCGATTTTTTGCTTCCAGACATGAGCGAAATTTCCAGATGTGAGCGGGCCTCAAGGGAGCTTCCTTGATGCTGGTGAGGGACTCTTGCTCTTTATCTAAGGAATTTGATCTCATAGTTTGTTGGACTATCTTATTGAAATTTCGACAATGTATGATGGAAAGATGCTTCTTAACGTACACCAAAAATGAAAGAAATTGGACCATAAATAACAAAGTTCACTTCTTAGCCATTAGCCTCCCCTTAGTAGTATATTTTCATATGGTTTTTATGATTGTATCCCTGTTTTTATGGTCTCATTTGATAGAATGGAAGACGTACTATAGAAATTGATATGATTTTGATTGGTTTCATGACAAAAAGTACCTTGAAATTGAGATCAAAGTAACAGAAATGTTCAATTCTTTGGCAAAATTCAAGAGTAAACAAATGATGTCACCGTCCAATACCTGTCCGATTGGCACTGCCACTCAACCTTAACATATTGGAAAGCTGTTCAACCTGCTAGCAAAAGTGGGAGCAGACATCATGAGGTAGCAGTGGCAGAAAACATGAAACAGCAGTGGCAGACAACATGAAACAGCAGTTGCAGACAACATGAAACAGCAGTTGCAGACAACATGAAACAGCAGTGGCAGACAACATGAAACAGCAGTGGCAGACAACACAAAACAACAGTGACAGACAATATGAAACAGCAGTGGCAGACAACATGAAACAGCAGTGGCAGACAACATGAAGCAGCAGTGGCAGATATGAAGCAGCAGTGGCAGACAACGTGAAACAGCAGTGGCAAACAATGTAAAACAGCAGTGGCAGACAATGTGAAACAGCAGTGGCAGACAATGTGAAACAGCAGTGGCAGACAACATGAAGCAGCAGTGGCAGACAACATACAACATGAAGCAGCAGTGGCAGACAACATGAAGCAGCAGTGGCAGACAACATGAAGCAGCAGTAGCAGACAACATGAAGCAGCAATGGCAGACCTTGTACCTTGAAAACAACCTTGTTGTACCCTGGTAATAACAGCAATGGCTGTTGCCACCACCACTAGCCACATACATGATGACATGTATTTTATTAATTCTAGTGTATATATCATGTTTCTATGTTATCAATGTTGTTTATGTCATATTAGATGAATTGTGATAGATAAATAAGCTGTAGATTTGACATTAGGGAAATTATTGAAGTATTCTGTCATACCTGGAATTCCACTGGAACTTTTTAATTCCATTTCAATTAATTTACATGAGGAAAATTGACTCTGCAAACGAGCAAATCCAGATGCGAGCAAGGTCACGGAATGGATTAACCTCGTAAGTAGAGGTTCCACTGTATTACCCCAATTATAACACTGCCTGTAGATAAAGCTGTTATTTTATTTTGTATTGCAATGGAAAATCACAATGCATATGGGTGGGAGAGCTAGGAGGGTTCTCACTGCCATTTCAAAACTGCCATACATGATTGAAGGAGATGTCTGTTCAACTGTTCCTACCTGTATATTCAAAATCCTACCTAACCCATTTCTCATAGGCCTCACTAAGCAGTCTGTACTGTGTTAGTGAGAGCCCCATAAGCCACTGCCTAGCTCTCACTCCTGCCTCAACTGTGCTTGGAACAACACATCACCCCTGGCCCTAGGCCCAATAAACCATGTCTTATCTATGTGAATTTACCATATTTCACAGCTTATAAGACATGGCTTATAAGACTTTTTTAGTTTCAGTGGCTCGGCATCAGACATAACTGGGAGAGCTACAGCCCACCCCACACCCCAAACTTATAGCTTCCGTCACTGACCTTCAGTTTATAAGACTCAGGGTGGTTTTTGGAGACATTTTATGAAAGAAAGAAAGAAAGAAAGAAAGAAAAAAAAGTGTCTAATAAGCAGCAAAATATGGTATATTATCCTGCATTACTTATAACTTGACCATTACCTCACAAAATATGGTCACCACAGACAAGGTGGACTGTCCATACAAGCTACTGTCTAAATAATGCTATTATTACATCTGCCATATCCCATTTCCATAAAGCAAATACATACAGCATTCTGATTGGGTGGAAATACAGTAACTGGAGAAAGTAGCCAAATAAATACTTAATACAATAGACCGCTGTTTAACACAGTACTAGTTACGTTCCTGAAAATGCAGTATTAGACAAAATCGTGTTAGACAAACTGAAGAACTTATGGGGAAAATAGGGTTACATTCCTATGAGTCCACAAAAAGCCAAACAACTTTTTTTTAGACCTCCACATCTTACAAAATAAAAGTGAATATGTAATTGTAGTGCATTGTTGTGATATATTACTGCTTAAGACTACAAATGCAATAGAAATAATAATATTTCTTACCTTAAATTGTAGGTAATGGTGTTTGTGGATGATTGTGAAGAGAGTGGATATGGAATATGTGACCCTACTGAGCTGAAGTGGATGGTTGTTGGTTATCGGCAAAGTGGATGGTAGAGGTTCTGGTACTGAAGTCGATGGGTGTATGTATTGGAGTGTGCATAAATTCTGTAATGGATCTCTGGGCTCTTTAACCCTGCAGTACATTACACAGCTGACAGTAAAGCATCATCAGCTTGTCTAGACCCAGTTTGTCAGGGTCCTCTTCAGTGAAAAAGTCTGCTAGTTTAGCAGCAACATGGAACTGCTCACATAACTGCTGCAATGTTAACTGTTTTTCTTCCAGTTCTTCTTCTTCTGTTATCTCCCTCTGTGCATCGAGCTCTGCCAACATTTCCTCTGGACTCCTGTCTTTATCATCATCATCTTCTAAGAGCTCTTTCTCATCATCTTCATTCATATCTTCAAAACCATCACCTGGTAATCTCCTTGCCAGCTGTACAATTTCCTGAAACTGACTCGCAAGCAAGGGAAAACCAGTGAAAGAATTAACAACAGAAGGCCATAATGTTCCCCAGCCTGCATTTAATGTTGACTGAGGCACTTCATTCTATGTACTTCTAGCATAGATGATGGCATTTGCAATGTTAAATTTATTCCAGAAGCTTGGTACTGCCAGAGACCAGTGATGTAACTAGTTTTGTCGTAACTTTTTTTCTGTAGTTACACTTGAATGACTAAACTCCCCAATCCAGTGGTTGTATTAGAGATGTTGTATTCGGAGGTAAAAATACAACTTTTACATATGGGGTCACATCCAGCAAAGCTTGTGGATGAGTATGGGAATTATCAAGAATAAAGAGAAACTTGAATACAAGGTTCTTGCTGTGCAGGTAAAACCTGACTTCAGGAATAGTGATGCTTAAACCAGTCAATAAATATTTCCTCTGTCATCCATACTGACTGGTTTGACCTCCAAATTACTGGTAAGGTGTTTTTATCTACACCTTTCAAAGAAAGAGGATTCTTAGAGTGGTAAATAACCATGGGCTTACACTTGAAATCACCTGCCGCATTACCGCAAAAGAGTAGAGTGAAGCGATCCTTTGCTGTCCTGAAGCCCAGTGCACTTTTCTCTTTGTAGATGAATGGTTCAGAGAACCGACATGTTGATAAATTAGACACATGTGCAACTCTTGGGTATCTTTATTGAGGAAACGTTTCGCCACACGGTGGCTTCATCAGTCCATACAAAGGAGAATCTTGAAGAAGATTCTCCTTTGTATGGACTGATGAAGCCACCGTGTGGCGAAACGTTTCCTCAATAAAGATACCCAAGAGTTGCACGTGTCTAATTTATCAGCACTTTTCTCTTGCTGACTGATATAAGTTCGTGTCAGCATTTTTTCCAAAAAACACTTGTCTCATCAACATTAAACACTTGATGATGAAGATGATGAGGGTGATGAGGGTGGCTTAGGGAGGCAGGAGAAGGTGATAGGTCTCCCCCGTTGACAACGGTGTAACCCACTAACCCACAGACCATTCCGCCCGGCAGGCAACTGCTCACTCAAATTTTTTCCCCTCATGGAACTGTGTTAAACTAATTTTACGAAGTGTTCAACAAAAATATGCCGCAATTCTTCAATCATGCTATAGCACAAACGTGCAAGACAAAATCGTGTTAAATGACAGTCTACTGTATATCACAAATATTCAACATGCCACAGATACTCCACACACTACAAGTGTATCCCTTCAAAGTGTAAGAATTAAGAAAGGAGAACACCATCATGTACTGAAGGTCATCTGACTACTCACCCACATTACCCCCTCCCCCCACTACCACAAACCTAAATTACATCACACTCCCCCACAAAGTTCCAATAAGCAGTATGCTTGCCCATATAATTTTTCTGCAAATACAGTACTGTATTACACAAATAAACAGCTATTTGCCAACTGTTGAATGAATTTTGTACTACCATATAATGTTAAGTGAATATAGGGTCAAATATTTTTAAATATACTCTTGATTTTTAGGAGTGAATATATAGTCTCCCGCTTCAACAATTATTTCCCCTATTACCTTAATTTCAGTCTTTAAACACACTGCATTTTGGTATAAACCTTGGTAATAAATACCGACAAGTTGGTTTAGAAAGACACGTAAGCAAACACTACAACATATTTATTAGAAAACGTTTTGGTCCTGGGACCTTGATCACTTCTAACATACAGAGGTAGAAAGACATATATATAGGCGGAGAGTGAGGTGTGACGCACGTGACCTGAGTAATGTCATAAGAACATAAGAATGGAGGAACACTGTAGAAGGCCTACTGGCCTATGCGAGGCAGGTCCTTATCAAAACAACCTCTACCTATGATGAGGACGGGTAGACGATGAAATCATGTGACTCCTGTGTTGTTGGGTTGGTGCTGCTTAAGTATCATGTATGCCAATGTTTTTGAAATTTTGTAGTTTCCAGTGTTGCGTTCTATAGTGTCGGTGACGGCGATTAGTGAGGCTTCTAGGCACCAGACCTAAGACGCCGACGGTACCTAGAAGCTTCACTAATCGCCGTCACCGACACTATAGAACGCAACACTGGAAACTAAAAAATTTCAAAAACATTGGCATACATGATACTTAAGCAGCACCAACCCAACAACACAGGAGTCACATGATTTCATCGTCTACCCGTCCTCATCATAGGTAGAGGTTGTTTTGATAAGGACCTGCCTCGCATAGGCCAGTAGGCCTTCTACAGTGTTCCTCCATTCTTATGTTCTTATGACATTACTCAGGTCACGTGCGTCACACCTCACTCTCCGCCTATATATATAATGTCTTTCTACCTCTGTATGCTAGAAGTGATCAAGGTCCCAGGACCGAAACGTTTTCTAATAAATATGTTGTAGTGTTTGCTTACGTGTCTTTCTAAACCACACTGCATTTTGTATAAATGTAAGAAAACTACAATTAAATGAATAGTATTTATAAAGTGGGAATTGAAGTAGCAATGTAAGTGTAAACAACTGACTTACAAATACAGTAGGACCCCGATATCCACGGGTCCAGTATCCACAGTTTCAGTTATCCATGGTTTACCATGGCCTGAAAATAACCCTTAATTTTGCTCAAGTAGAAATGATGGGAGTTCTTCAAAGCCCAAGAGAAGCTGTGAAGTGCTTCCCATCAGCAAAAGAGCGATAATTCTCCACTTATTGTTCATAATTTATCAATTAAACTTTATAATAGGCATATATGAAATGAAAAAGTCTTATATATAGGGTTTCGGTATCTGTGGTAGGTCCTTGGAACAGATCCCCTGTGGGTATGGGGTTCTACTGTAATTGTCAGGTTGAATCCAATAAACATAAAATAAGGCTTTATAATGAAAGTTAACACTGGTAATGTTAATGGTGTTGTAATTACAATGAAACATTGTTTTGTAATTTCATGCACAACCAAAAATTAAAAACTGAAACAATAATTTAAGAAATTTCATATGATGAAAAACATTCTGAAAATATCTGCCAAATAAATATACAAGACTATACCTTGTTTAAAACTGAACATGGTATTGAGCTGAAACTCTAATTTAACTTACCTTGTACTGATGAGTTAAAAGATACCAAGGCTGTGGTTTCTCTTGAGAGCCTCCTGAAGCTTGCAGCATACGAATATACCGACCTAGTCCAGAACGTGGGATATTTGTGTCCCCACTCTGAATAGCTTCCAGGAGAGCATCATGGATGAAAATGTACTGCTCCTCAGTCTTAAAAAAAGAAAAACAAATTAATGTGTATTGCAAATACTTACAATGTAAATCTAATGAACACTTCCACCATATGCTGGCAATACCCTTTTTTAACCCTTGCACTGTTGGTGTTGTATAGATACGTCTTACGAGCCATTGTTGGCGACGTATTAATACCCCAAAATTCAAGCAGCTTCAAATCTAGCAGGAGAAAGCTGGTAAACCTACATGTGAGAGAATGGGTCTGTGTGGTCAGTGTGTGCAGTATAAAAAAAAATCCTGCAGCATGCAGTTCATGAGGAAAAAAACACTGATCGTGTTTTTGGATAAAAACGCCAGATTTGAGGTATATTTTTTAATGGTATTTATGATTGTATTCTCATTTTCTTGGTCTCATTTGATAGAATGGAAAATATATTACATAAATAGAGATGATTTTGACTGCTTTCACAATGAAAAGTACCACGAAATTGAGCTCAAAGTAGCAGAAATGTAAGATTTTTACCGATGTTCAAGAGGAAACAAATGACGTCACTGTTCAATACGTGTCCAACTGGCCAGTCTAATACACAGTCACAAATGGGTTGACATTATCTGTACAATTGTATAATAATGCAGTCATTTGCATAACAGTAAATCTTCTATTTTTTGTGAATAAAAATTGAAAATTGAAAACAAGAGTAATATAAGAAGGGCCTGGAGATGTGACTAATGAACAGAAAAAATGTTATTTTAGTGCCAGGAATGTCTGCATTGTTTATTCTGGACCCTATTTTGAAATTTACATTTTTTTAAATTTGCATGAAATTGGCCAAATTGCCAACTTCTGACCACTTTATTGGGTAGTTCAAATCGGTAAATGGGCGGTTTCTTGTACTCAATCGAAAGAACAAACGGAGTTCTAAAGAAATAGCTATGAGTTTGGTCAAATGGAACAATGGAATTGGCAGAAAATAGGGCTCAAAGTGGGCAAAAATCGCTGATGCACACATATCGCCAAGACCGCTAACTTCGTGAGAGTGTAATTCCTTAAGTTTTCCATCAAATTTCGTACTTCTGGTGTCATTACCATCGGGAAAAGATTCTCTATTATTTCATAATAAAAGGGGGGGGGGGGCTTAAACACAGTGTGACTTCAGGACAATAAACTCTTCTCCCTCTCCCCTCCTCACCGTCTTCCATATGCCAACAAGTCTTTTCAATAAAGGTAAAAGCGATGTTAAATGTTCATTTATCCATTTCATTAGTCATTTATATTTATTTCTCATTGTTTTCTGTATGTAAAACTATCGTTATTCTCTATAAAATGTATTTTTTGTTAATATTTTTGGGTGTCTGGAACGGATTAATTGGATTTACATTATTTCTTACGCAAAATATTGCTTCAATTTTCTGAAACAGATTAAAGACAAAAACTGGGGTTCCACTGTACAAGTTAAATACTACTGTTGTGTTTATTTTCGCTCCAAACCCATTGTGACCAGGTCAACAGGCCAATCATTACCTCTGTGTGTGTGTGTGTGTGTGTGTGTGTGTGTGTGTGTGTGAGAGAGAGAGAGAGAGAGAGAGAGAGAGAGAGAGAGAGTGAGAGAGTGAGAGTGAGAGAGAGAGAGAGGGAGAGTGAGGAGAGGAGTGAGAGAGTGAGAGGAGTAGAGTAGGAGTGGGAGGGGGGAGGTGGGAGAGAGAGAGTGAGAGAGAGAGAGAGAGAGAGAGAGAGAGAGAGTGAGAGAGAAAGAGAGTGAGAGAGAGAGTGAGAGAGAGAGAGAGAGAGAGAGTGAGAGAGTGAGAGTGAGAGAGTGAGAGAGAGTGAGAGAGAGAGAGAGAGAGAGAGAGAGAGAGAGAGAAAGCGGACCTCTTTGCTGAACACTTTGCTACCAAAATGCAAGTTCCTGATCCAGCAAGGGACCCTCCTTGGCTAGCTGCAAGAACTGTGTCAAAACTGTCAGGGGTGACAATAAGGCAGGAGGAGGTGCATTTCCTTCTTAAATCCACTTGACCAAGAAAGGAAACTGTAGGGCCCAGACAAGTTGAGCCCAAGATTGTTGAGAAGATGTGCAGACCAGCTAGCAGCACCTCTAACTCGCATCTTTCAGCACTGCCTAGTACAGTGCAAATGGCCCTCTCCATGGAAAGAGGCAAATGTAGTCCCTGTTCACAAAAAGAAGAGCAGAGCAGAAATCAGCAACTACAGACCAGTGTCTCCTGTCAATCACTGGCAAAATTCTTGAGACAATAATCTCAAGACAAATGACAGATTTTTTGACTACCACTCACTATTTTGTGATCGTCAATATGGCTTCAGGATAGGTTACTCTGCTGCTGATCTGTTGTTAAACCTCTCACTAAGTGGCACCAGTCACTGGATGAATCCAAAGTCAGCTGTGTGGTAGCACTGGACATTGCTGGCACTTTCGCGAGGGTGTGGCACCAGGGCCTCTTAGCAAAACTTCAAGCACTGGGAATTGCAGGCTCTCGCTATGTCTCCTCAGTGATTACCTTCATGGTAGATCTCTAAGTGTAGTCCTCAATGGAGCGGAATCAGCAAGACATCCTATTGGGGCAAGCGTTCCCACAAGGAAGTGTGCTGGGTCCACTGTTATGGAATGTCTACTTCTCGACCTTCTTCATCTCATCCCAGAATCACATGCATATGCAGACGACTGTACACTGACATTCACTTATCCAAGAGAAGAAATGCCAGCTGCTCTAAGCTACATCAATCACCAGCTGAGAGCTATATCAGCTTAGGGGAAATAGATGGCAAGTAACATTTGCACCTGAGAAAACGAAATGATGATCGTCTCTAGGCACCATGATGGTAATGCTGGTGCAGTAGTAGGATGAATGGGAGGATGTTGGCACCTGGAGAAGAAGTTGATATCCTTGGGGTGAAATTTGACTCCAAACTAACCATGAAGAACCATGTTGTAAATCTTGCAAACAAGGCAGCCAGGAAGCTTACAGCACTTCGCCGTATCTCGCATCTGCTTGACAGTAGGGGTTGCAAGATGCTGTACGAGAAGCACAAAGACTCACACCTTGAGTATGCTCCTTTCTTTCTTGGTTTGCCTGTCCCCCCTCTCATCTGCGACTGCTTGACAGAGTAGAGAACAGAGCAAGGACGTCTCATCTCGCCTGGACCCATCCTGGATGGATCTGTCATTTCAGCAGAGCCTTCAACATAGGAGGGATGTGGGTGGCCTTACTGTTATGTACAAGGCCAATATTGTCAAAATACCACACTTGGATCCACTTGAGGACAGCGCGAAACAAGCTTTTATGCCACAAGGCGGGCAGAAAGCAGCAACTTCCATCTGGCTGTACCCTTCTCAGAACATCACCTCCATCTGAGATCATACATACCCAGGATGACTCGGAGTATGGAACTCATTCGATTCAGCATAATGATGTCAACGAGATAACGTCAGTTGATCAAATGAAAATGCTGGCCCACAGATGGCTCCAACTTCATCCTGTTCCCTACTTGTATGTCTCATAACAATAAAAATGCTTTCAAATGAGCTGATGTAGGTAACAGCTCTTAGCTTATCAATAAAGTTAGGAATCCAAATTAACCTGTAAATAAAAGCTTGTCAATAAAGCTAGGATCTGCCTTGTCAAAGACCATGTGTAAAAAAAAAAAAAAAAAAAAATAAATAAATAAAAAAAAAAAAATAAAAAAAAAAAAAAAAAAAATAAAAAAATAAATAAAAAAAAAAAGAGAGAGGTGAGAGTAGAGAGAGTGAGAGAGTGAGAGGTGGGGAGAGAGTGAGTGAGAGTGAGGGGAGTGAGAGAGAGTGGGGGAGAGAGGTGAGGTGAGAGGTGGGAGAGGTGGAGAGAGTGGAGGTGGGAGGTGAGGAGGAGGTGAGGAGGGGTGAGGTGGGAGAGGGGTGGGGAGGAGAGAGGAGGAGTGAGAGGAGTGAGAGAGGAGAGAGAGAGGGGGAGGAGAGGAGAGAGAGAGAGAGAGAGAGAGAGAGAGAGTGGAGAGAGTAGAGGTGGGAGAGAGTGAGAGGGGAGGAGAGGTGAGAGAGGTGGGGAGGAGAGAGAGAGAGTGGGAGAGGAGTGAGAGGTGAGAGTGAGGAGAGTGAGAGAGAGGAGGAGAGAGAGGTGAGAGGTGAGGTGAGTGGAGAGTGAGTGGTGTGGTGAGTGGTGGTAGTGGTGGTGAGTGAGTGTGTGTGTGTGTGTGTGTGTGTGTGTGTGTGTGTGTGTGTGTGTGTGTGTAATATAAGAAGCCCTGTCCGGGAGCTGGAGCTGGAGCTAGTCTTAGTATCGTTTGGATAGCCTTGCTATCACTCAGCATTGTGTGTCAGCCTTACCATCGCTTCCGTTATTGTGTGTCAGCCTTACAATCGCTATCGCTATTGCATGTCAACCTTGCTATTGTGTGTATGTGTATTCCGTAGCTGTAATGTGCACTGCTGCTTCTTGCATGTACAGCAAGCAGCATGTTAAGTTGGGGTTAATGCCACCTACACTAGTCAAGCGATTGGTGTCTGAATTCACTCTACTAAGTCTGCCCAAACTTTCTCTACAGTGTTGTTGGCGAATTGCTAGTTCTATTGGTATTGAGTATCAACGAACTCTTACTGCTGCGCAGCTTTGTGACATTATTTATACAAAGCTAAGATAATAAACTGATAATAAACTATGCACTATTGGGGTAACCAGAGACATGATCCTCAGATAAATAGAGAATTAAAACCTAACAAATCCCCAGGCCCTGATGAACTGTTTGCAAGGGTTTTAAAGGAATGTAAAGAGGAACTTAGCATACCTTTGGCTAATCTTTTCAATATATTACTACAAACTGGCAGAGTGCCAGACAAGTGAAAAATGGCATATGTAATACCTATTTACAAGGCAGGTGACAGGTCCTTAGCTTTGAACTATTGACCAATAAGCCTTCCCTCCATAGTTGGAAAATTTGCGGAACCAATAATTGCCACAGCAATTCGTAACCACCTTGAAAGGCATAAATTGATTAATAAATCTCAGCATGGTTTTACAAA
Organism: Cherax quadricarinatus; assembly: GCF_038502225.1. Lineage (NCBI taxonomy): Eukaryota > Metazoa > Arthropoda > Malacostraca > Decapoda > Parastacidae > Cherax > Cherax quadricarinatus. Next base: position 5,856,282 of record NC_091324.1, read on the forward strand.
GGGGAGTTCCTGTCTTACAAATTTACTAACTTTCTTCACTAAGGTATTTAAGGAGGTAGATCATGATACTGAATATGATATTGTGTATATGGGCTTCAGTAAGGCTTTTGATAAAGTTCCACATCAGAGGCTATTGAGGAAACTTAAGGCACACAGAATAGGAGGAGTAATTTTTTCCTGGGTAGAGGTATGATTGACAAATAGGTAGCAGAGAGTATGTAATAAATGGGGAGAAATGAGAATGGGGGCACGCCACAAGCCGTGTTCCACAGGGCCCTTGTTGTTCACGATTTACATAAGACATAGATGAGGTAATAAATAGAGACATAAGCAAATTTGCTGATGCCAAAATAGGCTGTCCAAGTCATTCTAATGAGGACATTAGAGCACTCCTGGATGATTTGAATAGACTGATGCAGTGGTCAGAGAAGTGGCAGATGCAGTTTAATACAAACAAATGCAAAGTTCTAAATGCTAGACAGGAAAATAACCATGCCACAAAACTAAATAATGTTGATCTTAATATTACTGATTGCAAAATAGATTTAGGAGTTCTGGTTAGCAGTAATCTGAAACCAAGACAACAGTGCATAAGTGCTTGCAATTAAGCTAAGAGAATTCTTGCTTCAACTCTACATATCTTTGGTTAGGCCTCATTTATATTATGCTGCACAGTTTTGGTCACCGTATTACAGAATGGATAAAATGCACTGGAAAATGTACAAAAGAGGATGACAAAGTTGATCCCATGTATCAGAAATCTTCCCTATGAGGATAGACTGAGGGCCCTGAATCTACACTCTCTAGAAAGGCATAGAATTAGGGGAGAGATGACTGAGGTGTATAAATGGAAAACAGGAATTAATAAAGGGGATGTAAATAGTGTGCTAAAAATATCTAGCATAGACAGGACTCGCAGCAATGGTTTTAAGTTGAAAAAATTCAGATTCAGGAAGGATATAGGAAAGTACTGGTTTGGTAATAGAGTTGTGGATGAGTGGAACAAACTCCCGAGTACCATCATAGAAGCTAAGATGTTGTGTAGTTTTAAAAATAGGTTGAATAAATACATGAGTGGGTGTGGGTGGGTGAGAATTGGACCTGACTAGCTTGTGCTACTAGGCGAGATGCCGTGCTCCTCCCTTAAGCGAATGTGACTGTCCTGACTAGGTTAAGGCACTGGCTTAAGCTGGTGGGAGAATTGGACCTGCCTCGCATAGGCCAGTAGGCCTGCTGCAGTGTTCCTTCTTTCTTATGTTCTTAAGAGCTGAAGCAACTATAGCACACCAAACTGAGTTATCTCCCACTACAGGAGCTGTTAATCGCAGATCTCTGCTCAGGTTCCTTTCATAATATGGGAGGAATAACACCAGAGCAATCAGACCAGCAGTCTTGTGAAGCAACAGGTGCATTGGGTTTGTCTCAGGGCAAGTCTGCTTCATTGGCGCTTGAGTTAGCCAAACTCAATCTTGAAACAACAAGCATATGCTAGGGAGGAGTTTGATAGAGAGAAGAGGAGGAGGCAATTCAAGCAGACTGTAGATGACTTTAGTGTGTAAAAGGCAGTACAGCTAGTTTCTTGTTTTGTTGAAGCCGAGCCTGAAGAGTTTTTTGAGGCATTTGAAAATCAGGCTCGAGCATTAAGGTGGCCTGAGGTGCACTGGGCAGCATTGGTATATACAGCATTGTATGGTAAGGCACAGGAGTTTACATCTGTGTTGAATAATGACAAATTTGTCAACTATTGGGTGGTGAAAACCACAGTTCTTGGGGCTTATCAGTGTATTCCTGCCAAGTACAGGAGGGAATTCAAATTAGGCAAATGTCAGTTGGGTCAGTTTCATGTAGACTTTATAAGGCAGCAGTCAGGACTTGAAGGCACAGCCGCTTACCTAGATATAGTAGTCGTGTCCAATACTTGGGACCAACATATGTCCAGACTTAAAGTTCTCTGAGAAATTTCAGAGTTTTCAATTAACTGCTAATTTATCTAAGTCATCCTTTGGCCAATCTACTGTTAGTTTTTTGTGCTATGAAGTAGGTAGTGGCAAAGTGGCCCCTAAATTTGCTAAAATTCTTGCCATTAAAAATTATCCAGTACCTAATGATAAGAAATCCCTCCAACGTTTCTTAGGTATGGTAGGGTTTTATAGACGATCCTGCAAGAACTCTGCAGATGTTGTAGCTCCCCCTAACCTCACTTACCAGTCAGAAATCCCAGTTTCAGTGGACCCAAGAGTGCCAAGCCTTATTCACTAAAGCAAAACGTCTGCTTTGTACTGCACCCATTCTCATGTCTCCTGATTTTTCAAACTCTTTTACATTACAGGTTGATGCTTGTGAGTCAGGGGTAGGGGCAGTACTTCTACAAAAAGATGGGGAAGAGTGCTTGCAGCATGTGGCTTACTTCTCGGCTAAGTATCAACCTCACCAGAGGGGCCTACTCCACAACTGAAAAAGAAGCCCTTGCTCAAATACTGGCATTAGAACATTTCGAGATCTACGTGGGGCAGTCATTACCTCAACTCCATAAAGAACCACAACACACGCCTCAGGCATTGGAGTCTCAGTCTGCAACCCTAAAATTGTCACATTGTACATATTGCCAGCAAGGGTAATAAGCTGGCTAATTATCTTTCTCATATATAAATTTAAGTTAGGATGTATTAGTTTAGGATGTATTAGGGTCTATATGGGTAGCCTAGCTCTCTCCCCCCCCCCCTTTTTTTATATATAAAATATTTTGGTGGTGATGTTGATGGGAAAGGGGGTGTTAGTGAGGGGACATTCTGTTACCGTCCGCAGGTATCTTGAACCTACGTTAGACCTACTGTCCACTATCTCGCTCTAAGTTTACAGTTCGGCTTTATGTCTTGAGAAAAGTTTAGCTCCATCTAATGAGTTGGATGACTGAGAGGAAAGGCGGTTCCATTACTGTTCAGTGCCATGGCGGCACGCTACCCATGGAGGTGGAAGCCTAGTTCTGGCCATTAGAGCCCTTTTGGGGTGGGGGTGTGGCATGCAAGGAGTACGTTATACTTTATTCAATGTATATACACACTCCCATATAGGCTGCCTCCTAACCAGTGAACTGGGTGCTATGGGTTTAATGATTTTTGGGGACCCATCGTTAAATCAGTATCTTGGCTCATTAACCAATCACAGACAAGCCTGCCAAGTGCTGAGATGTGGTGTCACTCACGGTCAACATTTACCAGACTCGCCTTTAGCTGGTTGAAGTGCGCTTCTCTCTCTCAGGCTGCTGTTTTTCCCTCTATCACCATTTGGTACACTTATACTTCATTCTTGCATATAATGTACATAAGTGTACATAATGCATATATAACTGGTGAAGGAAAATACAAGTTAAATACTACTGCTATGTTTATTTTTGCTCCAAACCTATTACAACCAGGCCAATCATTACCTATGTGCGTAATGGAGTGGGTTTGATGGGTGGTGTGAATGGGTAAAAATACTTTAAACAAAAGCTGAAAAAAATCACTACATAGTGTGCATGTCTAAGGAATGGTTTTAAACACTGCAATTTTATATAAAAATCTTGAATGCTCAATTTCTTGCAATTTGTTTGTGCTGCAGCTAATATCTTTCAGTCTATTATCAAATCGTATTACAAATTCATTCACAACTCCACACACATTGGCATTATCACAAAATTACTGAGGGATGGGCAGATGGCCAGTACAGTATTTATTATGGGTTTCCTGCATAAAAATTACTGGTCTCTTAATAACTGCTTGTTGAAAAAATACTTAACATTAATGATTTTTATGAAGGTAAACATTTATTTTGACTTCACAAACCTGTACAAGAAAATTTCGCTGAGTGCGAATGTGTTTAAGAAAACCCCAGATGTTGAGACGACCCTTAACACGTATCTGTTGCAGCATGGCATCCAGCACAATGTAGGTGCCTGTCCTTCCAACACCAGCACTAGTAGGAAAAAAAAATTATTTCATATTATCATACTTTCCAATTTCAAACTATACCAAGTGTCAAATTATGAGAAAAAAAAAATCACAAAAATTGCCTCTTTACTAGTGACCAACAATGAAATAAATTACCTTTTTTGGTTAAATATAAATTTATGGTAAAACATACGATGCTGGCAGCTGCTTAGGGCAGGATATACTGTTTGAGCTCTGGAAAGGGTACAGAGATAATCTGCTGACTGCACATCATAGAATACTTTGATGCAACTCAAAATTAATAACTTTATAAAACAGCATAACCTACACAACCCAAACAAGCATGAATTTTGAGCAAAGAGGTCATGCCTGTCAAAACCCACCAGACACACATCAAAGGTAAGATACGAGTATATCAAAGGTAAGGTATGACTATATCAAAGGTAACTTATGAGTATATCAAAGGTAAAGAACAAATACATCAAAGATAAGCACATCAACAGTAAATAATGGAAACACCTATATACAATTGAACTGTTCTCTCTGGAAAAGTGAATAGAGAGAAACTACATTTGATAACATATTCATGGAAGATATGGTGCAGTACTTGTGGGCATGGTCCCAAATATACAGGTCACCATAACAAGGTACCAGAGGAAGATAAATTGAAAGGATGAAACAGACCCAGTGAAAGGCAGGGGCACCACAGGCATAATAAGAGAGCAGTGTGTCAACATCTGAGGTCCAAGATATCAGCTATATTGCCAGAATAAATGTAGGCTTCGAGAGGAAACTGGAGCACTGCCTCTGCGAAGTGCCATATCAACCAGGGTGTGATGGCTATGTGGGCAAGCATGCCACCAACAGCAAAAGCCTGGATTCAACAGGCAATTAACCCTCTGACTGTTTCGGTCATATATATATACGTCTCAAGCACCATTGTTTCTGACGTATTTATACGTGTAAATTCTAGCGGCTTCAAATCAAGCAGGAGAAAGCTGGTAGGCCCACATGTGAGAGAATGGGTCTGTGTGGTCAGTGTGCACCACATAAAAAAAATCCTGCAGCATGCAGTGCATAATGAGAAAAAAAAAAGACCGTTTTTTTGGACTAAAACGCTGATTTTGAGGTGTATTTTCATATAGTATTTATTGTTGTATTCTCGTTTTCATGGTCTCAGGTGATAAAATGGAAAACATATTACAGAAATAGAGATGATTTTGATTACTTTCATGATGAAAACGACCTTGAAATTGAGCTCAAAGTAGCGGAAATGTTTTATTTTTTCCCAATGTTCAGGAGTAAGCAAATCACACCACACGTCCAATACACTTCAACTGGGGAGTCTAATATTCTTTCACTAGTGCACTGATATTATTTATACCATTTTTACAATAATGCAGTAGTCTGCATAACAGTAAATTTTGTATTTTTTTTGTATGAATTAAAAATAAAAATTAAAAGCAATAGTAATACAAGAGGGGTCTAGAAATGTGACTAATGAACAGAGGATATGCTATTTTAGTGCCAAGAATGTCTATATTGTTTATTCTGGACCCTATTTTGAAATTGGCATCTTTTTTAATTTGGGTGAAATTGGCCAAATTACCAATTTCTGACCACTTTATTGGGGTAGTTCAAATTGGTAAATGGGTGGTTTCTTATACTCAACTGATAGAAAAAACAGAGTTCTAAAGAAATAGCTATGAGTTTGGTCAACTGGAACAAATGAATTGGCCAAAAACAGGGCTCAAAGTTGGCAAAATTGCTGATGCATATATGTTGCCGAAACCACTAACTTCGTGGGAGCGTAATTCCGTGAGTTTTCGACCAAACTTCGAACTTTTGGTGTCATTACAACTGGGAGGAAAAGATTCTCTATCATTTCATATTTTTTTTTTTTTTTTTCAAAAAATTTATCGACATAGAATGACAGTTTCAGAAAGGGGCCTATGACAGTCAAAGGGTTAACAGAAACCTAGTCCTAGGCCAGGATACAAGAAGAGAAACAAGACAGTAATATCTTCCCAAAAATCCATTTAAAAACAACAAACATTCCCTGCAGTATAGAAAATGATCATATATTTTTGATAAATTGAGCATAATTCTAGAAACAAAAACGTAAAGATTTGAATAACGCAATTACAATACATTATGCATACCTGCAGTGGACAATTATAGGACCTGCATCTTCTGGGTTAGCTGCAGCAGACTTGCGTACAAATGATAAAACTGGCAGAGGATGGTCTGGAGTACCATGGTCAGGCCAGTTGGTGTAGTGATACTGGTATATAATACGCTCACCCCCACCTGATTTCTTGCATTTCACCTAAAAGAACAGATTTCATTAATCAAGTATACCTGAAATGTACAAGTTTAGCTTTTAAGCATAAAAATTGCACACAATACTGAAATTATATTTAACCCTTTGACTGTTTTGGTCGTATATACGTCTCATGCACAACTGTTTCTGACGTATTTATACACGTAAATTCTAGTGGCTTCAAATCAAGCGGGAGAAAGCTGGTAGGCCCACCTGTGAGAGAATGGGTCTGTGTGGTCAGTGTGCACCACAAAAAAAATCCTGCAGCATGCAGTGCATAATGAGAAAAAAAAACTGACCGTTTTTTTTGGATTAAAACGCCAACTTTGAGGTGTATTTTCGTATAGTATTTATCGTTGTATTCCCGTTTTCATGATCTCAGGTGATAAAATGGAAAACATCTTACAGAAATAGAGATGATTTTGATTACTTTCATGATGAAAACGACCTTGAAATTGAGCTCAAAGTAGCAGAAATGTTCGATTTTTACCAATGTTCAGGAGTAAGCAAAACGACCTTGAAATTGAGCTCAAAGTAGCAGAAATGTTCGATTTTTACCAATGTTCAGGAGTAAGCAAGTCACACCACACATCCAATACCCTTCAACTGAGTCGTCTAATATTCTTTCACTAGTGCACTGATATTATTTATACCATTTTTACAATAATGCAATAGTCTGCATAACATTAAATTTTGTATTTTTTTGTATGAAAAAAAAATCAAAACAGAAAGCAATAGTAATACAAGAGGGGCCTAGAGACGTGACTAATGAATAGAGGATATGTTATTTTAGTACCAAGAATGTCTACATTGTTTATTCTGGACCCTATTTTGAAATTGGCATCTTTTTAATTTGCGTGAAATTAGCCAAATTGCCAATGTCTGACCACTTTATTATTATTTTTTTTTATTATCACACTGGCCGATTCCCACCAAGGCAGGGTGGCCCGAAAAAGAAAAACTTTCACCATCATTCACTCCATCACTGTCTTGCCAGAAGGGTGCTTTACACTACAGTTTTTAAACTGCAACATTAACACCCCTCCTTCAGAGTGCAGGCACTGTACTTCCCATCTCCAGGACTCAAGTCCGGCCTGCCGGTTTCCCTGAACCCCTTCATAAATGTTACTTTGCTCACACTCCAACAGCACGTCAAGTATTAAAAACCATTCGTCTCCATTCACTCCTATCAAACACGCTCACGCACGCCTGCTGGAAGTCCAAGCCCCTCGCACACAAAACCTCCTTTACCCCCTCCCTCCAACCTTTCCTAGGCCGACCCCTACCCCGCCTTCCTTCCACTACAGAAGTCATTCATTTCGCTCCATTCTCTCTACATGTCCGAACCACCTCAACAACCCTTCCTCAGCCCTCTGGACAACAGTTTTGGTAATCCCGCACCTCCTCCTAACTTCCAAACTACAAATTCTCTGCATTATATTCACACCACACATTGCCCTCAGACATGACATCTCCACTGCCTCCAGCCTTCTCCTCGCTACAACATTCATCACCCATGCTTCACACCCATATACGAGTGTTGGTAAAACTATACTCTCATACATTCCCCTCTTTGCCTCCAAGGACAAAGTTCTTTGTCTCCACAGACTCCTAAGTGCACCACTCACCCTTTTCCCCTCATCAATTCTATGATTCACCTCATCCTTCATAGACCCATCCGCTGACACGTCCACTCCCAAATATCTGAATACATTCACCTCCTCCATACTCTCTCCCTCCAATCTGATATCCAATCTTTCATCACCTAATATTTTTATCCTCATAACCACTTTATTGGGTAGTTCAAATCTGTAAATTGGCGGTTTCTTGTACTCAACAGATAGAAAAAATGGAGTTCTAAAGAAATAGCTATGAGTTTGGTCAACTGGAACAAAGGAATTGGCCAAAAACAGGGCTCAAATTCGGCAAAATCGCCGATGCATATGTGTCACCAAGACCGCTAACTTCGTGGGAGCGTAATTCTGTGAGTTTTTGACCAAATTTCGTACTTTTGGTGTCATTACCATCGGGAAAAGATTCTTTATCATTTCATAAGAAAAAATAATTTTTTTTCCAAAAATTTATCGACATAGAATGACAGTTTCAGAAAGGGGCCTGCGACAGTCAAAGGGATAAAGCTCTTATTTTTCCCTACTGTATATGCAAGTATAACTATGATTATTATTAATTAGCATAAGTCTTCTAAAGAGCATACAAAATAATAAGTGATGAGTATATCAATGTTCAACACATTTGTAAATTCAAATACACTAATATTTCACTTTTAAACTTGCCAGGTACAGGCCATATTATTAGTAAAGAGTACCACAAAAAATGGACACAAAATAGCTCATTACTAAACCTGCCTTATTATTTTTTTTTCAACATGATAGCCATCTCCCACTGAGGCAGAGTGACACCCCCCCCCCCCAAAAAAAAAAAAAAAATTCACCATCATTCAGAGGCAGAGGAGTGCAGATATGACAGTTCAGGTGTCACTCCAAACAGTAAATATCCCAAACCCCTCCTTTATAGTGTAGGCATAGTACCTCCCACCTCCAGGACTCAAGTCTAGCTAACTGGTTTCCCTGAATCTCTTCAGAAAATATTACCCTGCTCACACTCCAACAGCTCTTCAAATCCAAAAAAAAAACATTTGTCTCCATTCAGTCCTATCTAACATGCATGCTGTATTATTACTAGTGAATATTAGATAAAAGTTACTCATCAATATCTTACTAAAAGAATTAAGGAATTAAGGAGTAGTAAATTGTTTTCATACTGTATTAGGAAGTAAGATACATCTGTGTGGAGACAGAGGCTTGTGTTAATGACGTAGCGTCACTCGCATAAATCCGTTTTAACCATGGTGTCTTCAAATATGCTAGTAGCAATAAATTTTGGCCTAGATACAAAAAAATGGGTCTATACAGTCGGTGCGCACAGTATAAAAAAAAAGTCCTGCCCCATGCAGTGTACAATAGGAAAAACAAACTTCTGACCTTGTGTTTAGTTTAAAATACCAACCGAGTTGTTTTCTAGAGTAGTTTTTTATGGTTTTACTGGCTATTTCTTGGAATCAACTGATCAAATAGACCACAATGTGTTGGAAATGTAAGATTTTTGGTGATTTTCCCTAGCTTCCCCACACTTCCCTCCTTCCCAGGTTGTTTTATTGACTTTTTTACTAGGTCTGCTTCAGTTACTGGGACAGTCTAAACCCTGACCAATAATTCTTGGCCATACAATAATTAACCCCTTAACTGTCCAAATGTAGATCTATGTTCTTACTGCTAGCGCTCCAAACATAGCTCTACGTTTTGTTTTTCCTGCCTCCAAATTTGGCACGATTGGCCTGAGATGACTGGTCAGCACAGAATGGGTCTTGACCCTTGGTGTGCGCAGTATTAAAAAAAATCTGGGACTACTTAGTACCTTGTGGGAGCACCAATTCAATTGAGCGCCAGCTAGAGCAAACAGCGTAGCAAACACCAAGGATTCACTGATGTCATGTCGTATTAACACTTCCCTTTTAAGAGGAAAGTGATGTTGACCCTGTGTTTAGTGGCTATGTGGTGGATGTGGCCACAAGTGATCACGGAAATCTCAAAAACCTTGATAATAACCCATGTGCAACATTTGTGAAACACCCTTTCAAAATTTGGTACCACTGGTAGTGTCATCCTGCCAGAATGTCTTATAACCTATGCCCTAAGTAAAAAGAAACAATTCTGGAATGTACAGTATGTGTTCTGCAGGCTGGCTGGCTGTCTGTATCTCTGTCTGTCTGTATCTGTGTCTGTCTCTTTCTCTGTATCTCTGTCTCTATCTCACAGGAACACATACGTAAATTCAATTATACAGTGTAAATTACCTAGGATAACCCAAAAAATCCAGACAAAAAGCTATACTGTGCTTGTAGATATAATGCATAATATGCATGACTGGCAACTGTCAAGTAATACGCATTTTCCCTTGTTCAGGAAGCAGACGTGATCGTGTGTAACATCAGTTGGTTCATGAACAACTCTCTGAAACAAGAGAGAGAAAGACAGAGACACAGAGGCAGACAGAAAAACACACACACAGACAGAGCTCTAGACAGATAGAGCTAGACAGACAGATGGACAGAGAGCTAGACAGACAGACATGTTTATTTGTAACAGTGAAAACAAATAAAGCAAAGGCAGTGTACACTCATCAAATGTCACCATTAGCTGCACTGTCAGCAGTGGAGTGACACACGTCTTACATCATGTTTCAAGGGAGCTTATTATTATTATTCTTATATACTCCCGCATATCCAAAACATTGCTGGGACCTATAAATACTGTATATGTTTCTAGATAATAGTATGTGACTAAGGTAGGTAAAAATGTTCACCTGTCAATGTGTTTGTGACTATTTGAGTATTTTTTCATTACTTAATATTAGTATCAGAACAAAGATTAACTATGAAATCACAAGAACTACTACAAATTGTAATTATCCGAACATAAAAATTATACAAATTAAAAAAAATTATTATTAAAAAAAATAATTATACAAATTAAAAAAATGTTGCCATCAGGCGAGTGACAAGCGCCAACTTTGTGCCCTTATATCTCTAAGTATTGATTTTTTTTGTAAAAAACCATTCTCTTCATTTTTAATTTTTTTTTTTTTTTCAAAATATTTGGAGCGCTGGGAGAGTGAACGTAGATCTACGTTTGGACAGTTAAGGGGTTAAATATCCAAGAAACAGGATAAAACTTCTTTTTTTTTATGTGTGATGGAATAAAAAAGGGAGGGCAAGTATTATATGAGAGGGGCTGGGGGACGATTAATGAATGGATTGGTTTAGTGGCTGGAATGCCTAGTGTTTATTTTAGACTGTTTTAAACTGGAATTTGTTAAATTTTTTGTAAAACTGGCCAAATTACTGACTTATTTGCACTCTATAGGGTAGTTTTGATAGTTGAATGGGCAGTTTCTTGCACTCACTCAATAGAACAGAAGGCATACTAGCAAAATAGCCAGAAATTGGGTTGAATTAAACAATGAAATTGGATTAATATGGGATTCAAAATGGGCAAAATTGCCAATGTATACAATGCACCCAGACTACCAAATTTGTCCCTGCAAAATTCCCTAAGTTTTTCCATCAAATATCATGCTTCTGGTGTAATTCTCTTCAGAAAAATATTCTCTACCACTTTAGTAGATAAATACTTTTTTGTAAATTGCAACACTGTCAGCTTTTAATTTATGGGGTTGTGACAATGAAAGAATTAAGGACACTGCCCATGTGAAGAACTAATTCAATTGAAGTAGGATGCAATCTCAGTTTGATGTTACTTGAAATGAGAGAATCAGGAATCCTTCTTGACATAGTCATGCAGAAGGAATCACAAAAATCATGTGCAAAAAAATGTATATCTGTAAAATACTATGGAAATAAATGTGCTAAGCTCTGGCTTTCCTCTAATATTCATATTTCAAATAAGATTTAATTTTTTTTTTAACATGTCAGCCTTTTCCCACCAGTCATCAGTAAATAATTTTATTTCAGCGTTAAGTAACACTGACTCACAGAGTGAGCTAGCAGCCAACCTCGATACTGAAGTCAAAAATTTTCTACAAAAAACCCAAAACCTCTGTAACAGTCATTGTCCAATAAAAACAAGGCAGATCACAGCCAAAAGACTAAACAGCTCCTGGCTTACAAACAGTATCCTCAAATCCATTGGCAAAAAACATCTTTATGAAAAACAGTACAGAATGGGTCAAATAACAAAGGAACAGACAAAACTTTACTCATCAACACTTACTAATCTAATAAGAAAGTCTAAAAAACTGTACAGCCTCTCCTTACTTACCAACAACTCAGATTTACGACAGGCTCTCTGACAAGTCAGTATTGCATGCTGTACAAGAACTTGAATCATGGAAACAGGCAGTGCAGCATCTCAGCATCAAGCATCTCAAACTCCTTCCTACAGCTACTCAGTACACTAGCTTTCACAGTCTCCAAGACTACATATTTGTACTTTATTGTGTACCCCATAGTATAAGATAGGGTTAGAAGTGCAGCAGCACTTGGAAGAGGAAAAACAAGAGGAAAATGGAAGAAGTACCAAAGTTCACAGTAAATTGGCTAGCTGGTGTGTTCATCTGTGTGTTTACATTCTGTCTCTCATGGAAGCTTAATAAATGATTAAGCTCAGTGAACAAGGTATGTCAATGGTAACAATAATCACTCTGGAGTGCTTTAAATGTCGGCTACCAAACCAATATAAAATATGTATGACATATAAAGCACTCCAGAGCGATTACTTCTTAGTATTATTATTACCATCGACATACCTTGTTCACCAAGTTTAAACTTTTCTTAAGATACCATGAGAGACAGAAAATGCACACATTGTTTTATGTTTGTTGTGAAAATCATTTTGATCTGTCCATTAACAGTGAACATGCATAAAATAGGTCAATATCTTACTTCTGAGACAATCGAGGTACAGTAATAGCATGCATAACATAAGACCCGGAAAAAAAAATGGGAAAAATCTTGCTATTTTTGAGTTTTCTCTTATGATAAGTGATCTAGGAGTGTTTGCCCTGATAAACACCATTTTCTTTTGTTATAGACCAGAGGTACAGACGAAAGAACATATCTATCTTATGATCTTATCCTGGAGAGGCAGCCTTCGCTGCCTAGCCATTCACATAATGTAATCAATAATTGCCGAAGCAATGGAATCAATAATTGCTGAAGCAATTTGTAGCCATCTTGATAGTCACAGATTGATTAATGTATCTCAACATGGTTTTACAAAGGGGCGTTCCTGTCTTATGAATTTACTAACTTTTTTCACTAAGGTGTTTGAGGAGGTAGATCATGGTAATGAATATGATGTTGTGTATATGGACTTCAGTAAGGCTTTCGATAGAGTTCCACATCAGAGGCTATTGAGAAAACTTAAGGAGAAATTTTTTCCTGGGTAGTGGTTTTTTTTTTTTTTTTTTTTTTTTTTTCAACAAGTCGGCCGTCTCCCACCGAGGCAGGGTGACCCAAAAAAGAAAGAAAATCCCCAAAAAGAAAATACTTTCATCATCATTCAACACTTTCACCACACTCGCACATTATCACTGTTTTTGCAGAGGTGCTCAGAATACAACAGTCTAGAAGCATAAACATATAAAGATACACAACATATCCCTCCAAACTGCCAATATCCCAAACCCCTCCTTTAAAGTGCAGGCATTGTACTTCCCATTTCCAGGACTCAAGTCCGACTATATGAAAATAACCGGTTTCCCTGAATCCCTTCACTAAATATTACCCTGCTCACACTCCAACAGATCGTCAGGTCCCAAGTACCATTCGTCTCCATTCACTCCTATCTAACACGCTCACGCACGCTTGCTGGAAGTCCAAGCCCCTTACCCACAAAACCTCCTTTACCCCCTCTCTCCAACCCTTTCGAGGACGACCCCTACCCCGCCTTCCTTCCCCTATAGATTTATATGCTTTCCATGTCATTCTACTGTGATCCATTCTCTCTAAATGACCAAACCACCTCAACAACCCCTCTTCTGCCCTCTGACTAATACTTTTATTAACTCCACACCTTCTCCTAATTTCCACACTCCGAATTTTCTGCATAATATTTACACCACACATTGCCCTTAAACAGGACATCTCCGCTGCCTCCAACCGTCTCCTCGCTGCTGCATTTACCACCCAAGCTTCACACCCATATAAGAGTGTTGGTACTACTATACTTTCATACATTCCCTTCTTTGCCTCCATAGATAACGTTTTTTGACTCCACATATACCTCAACGCACCACTCACCTTTTTTCCCTCATCAATTCTATGATTAACCTCATCCTTCATAAATCCATCCGCCGACACGTCAACTCCCAAGTATCTGAAAACATTCACTTCTTCCATACTCCTCCTCCCCAATTTGATATCCAATTTTTCTTTATCTAAATCATTTGACACCCTCATCACCTTACTCTTTTCTATGTTCACTTTCAACTTTCTACCTTTACACACATTCCCAAACTCATCCACTAACCTTTGCAATTTTTCTTTAGAATCTCCCATAAGCACAGTATCATCAGCAAAAAGTAACTGTGTCAATTCCCATTTTGAATTTGATTCCCCATAATTTAATCCCACCCCTCTCCCAAACACCCTAGCATTTACTTCCTTTACAACCCCATCTATAAATATATTAAACAACCATGGTGACATTACACATCCCTGTCTAAGACCTACTTTTACCGGGAAGTAGTCTCCCTCTCTTCTACACACCCTAACCTGAGCCTCACTATCCTCATAAAAACTCTTTACAGCATTTAATAACTTACCACCTATTCCATATACTTGCAACATCTGCCACATTGCTCCTCTATCCACTCTATCATATGCCTTTTCTAAATCCATAAATGCAATAAAAACTTCCCTATCTTTATCTAAATACTGTTCACATATATGCTTCAATGTAAACACCTGATCTACACATCCCCTACCCACTCTAAAACCTCCTTGCTCATCCGCAATCCTACATTCTGTCTTACCTCTAATTCTTTCAATTATAACCCTACCGTACACTTTTCCTGGTATACTCAGTAAGCTTATTCCTCTATAATTTTTACAGTCTCTTTTGTCCCCTTTCCCTTTATATAAAGGGACTATACATGCTCTCTGCCAATCCCTAGGTACCTTCCCCTCTTTCATACATTTATTAAACAAAAGTACCAACCACTCCAACACTATATCCCCCCCTGCTTTTAACATTTCTGTCATGATCCCATCAGTTCCAGCTGCTTTACCCCCTTTCATTTTACGTAATGCCTCACGTACCTCCCCCACACTTACATTCTGCTCTTCTTCACTCCTAAAAGATGGTATACCTCCCTGACCAGTGCATGAAATTACTGCCTCCCTTTCTTCCTTAACATTTAAAAGTTCCTCAAAATATTCTCGCCATCTACCCAATACCTCCATCTCCCCATCTACTAACTCCCCTACTCTGTTTTTAACTGACAAATCCATATTTTCCCTAGGCTTTCTTAACTTGTTTAACTCACTCCAAAATTTTTTCTTATTTTCATTAAAATTTCTTGGTAGAGGCATGGCTAACAAATAGACAGCAGAGAGTTTGCATAAATGGGGAGAAATCAGAATGGGGGGCATGTCACAAGCGGGGTTCCTCAGGGGAGTTTCATTTTTTCTTTTCTTTCTTTCTAATATACATATTTAATTCACCATTTAGCATTGCTACAAAGTGGGCAGAACTAGCTATAGCAGAGAGAGGCAGAGAGAGAGAGGCAGAGAGAGAGGCAGAGAGAGGCAGAGAGAGAGAGGCAGAGAGAGAGAGAGAGAGAGAGAGAGAGAGAGAGAGAGAGAGAGAGAGAGAGAGAGAGAGAGAGAGAGAGAGAGAGAGAGAGAGAGAGAGAGAGAGAGGCAGAGAGAGAGAGAGAGAGAGAGAGAGAGAGAGAGAGGCAGAGAGAGAGAGAGAGAGAGAGAGAGAGAGGCAGAGAGAGAGAGAGAGAGGCAGAGAGAGAGAGAGAGAGGCAGAGAGAGAGAGAGAGAGAGAGAGGCAGAGAGAGAGAGGCAGAGAGAGAGAGGCAGAGAGAGAGAGGCAGAGAGAGAGAGAGGCAGAGAGAGAGAGAGAGGCAGAGAGAGAGAGGCAGAGAGAGAGGCAGAGAGAGAGAGAGAGGCAGAGAGAGAGGCAGAGAGAGAGAGAGAGAGAGAGAGGCAGAGAGAGAGGCAGAGAGAGAGAGAGGCAGAGAGAGAGGCAGAGAGAGAGAGAGAGGCAGAGAGAGAGGCAGAGAGAGAGAGAGAGGCAGAGAGAGAGAGAGAGAGAGAGAGACAGAGAGAGAGAGAGAGAGAGAGAGAGAGAGAGAGAGAGAGAGAAGTGAGCAGTGTCTCGGTAACTCATGACTGCCCATAATGTGTGGAGGGGTGTGCCTCTCAGCACTATGAAATATTGTATAAGTTGCGAGATAAAAAAACAAAAAGTGACCGCAACCATTGCAGAAAACATTGCGCACTATGTGCTTGAAGGATAACTACAGAAGATCATTTATCCTATGCAAAGACTGAAAAAAAGGGCGAGTTTCCTAGAATACAGTGGCATCCTGATTTTCATCCTTAATCAGTTCCAGAAGGTTGGTCGAAATCCAAAATGGACATTCCAGACATCCAAAAGTATTAACAAAAATGCATTTTATAGAGAATAACTATAATTTTATATACAGAAAACAATGAGAAATCAATATAAAGCACTAATTTTAATGGATAAATGAGCATTTAAATCACTATTACATACGTACCTTTATAGAAGACTCTTGTTGGCGTATGGAAGAAGGTGAGGAGGGGAGAGAGAGAGGAGAGGTTATTGTTTGGAAGGGGAATCCCCCTCCATAAGGACTTCAGGTATCAAAGCCCTATCTGAGGTTACTTTCCTTCTTTGTCTTATACTGGCACTAGAACCAGCTTGAGTCACTGTACCCCTGACGCACAAAAAATCCTCACCATGCCTTACCACACTGTGTATGTCACTTTGCTTCTTGAATCTGTTGAACCAGCCTTTGCTGGCCTTAAATTCACTAACAGCAACACTTGTTCCAGGCATTTTCTTTACAAGATCTGTATGCAACTGTCTTGCCTTTTTGCAAATTATCCCCTCCATAACACTATCTCCCACTAGCTGTTTTTCGTTGATCCACACCAACAGCAACAACTCCACATCTTTGATTGTTTGGCCCCATGGTGGCTTATTTTGCAGTCGCATTCAATAAACAAGCGCCAAAAACAATGGATGAAAGTGCGGAGGATTGTTCACTCGACAAGTGACAGAGGCAGATTGAGTCAGACGGCGGCATCCTGGGCGGGCAGACGCATCCGATACATACAATTTCCAAGTCGATGTATGAAACCCAGAGTAAAAATTTGCTGAAAAAAAGTGGTCAAAATCAGAATTGTATTATACTCGACCCGGATGAAAACCGGAGTTTTACTGTATCTCGGAAGTAAGTTATTGACCTATTTAATGTTGTATTACCATTAATAATGAACAGATTGAAAGGAATTTCACAGCAAACATAAAACTGAATGTTTTAATTTTGGGTTGTGACATTTTTGAAGTATCAGTAAGGGGGCGATTCCTCGATTAGCGACGAATTTGTTTACTGACGTGGTCTTAGGAACGGAACTTCATCAGTAAGTGAGGACAGTCTGTATTATGAAAACAGATTTTATGACAAAAGGGGACATTAAAAAAACCTGAGAAAACCCTCTCTGAAATTCTAGGATCTAGAAAACTGCCTCGAAACAGAGTGATTAACTTTACAAAACCAGAGGAACCTCTCATCCAGCTGACAGATACTGCCAACAAACTAAACGTATTTTTCTTGACTATAGGAACAACACTTGCAAGCAAAATCCCAAACTTAACCACACAGCCAAAAGACTACCTCACTGGTAACTACTCAAATACTCTATTCCTAGCCCCAACAAACCCCCACTGACATCTTACTCATCATCAAAACACTAAAGAACAAGGCAGGAGACCCAAATAACCTACCACCACTCATAAAAAAGCTTCTCATGTGTTGTCACCCATTATTGTAACTCTCTTTAAGAAGTCCATTGAACCTTCAACCTTCCATCTGTACTCAAGACTGCAAGGGTTACCCCGATCCTCAAAGGAGGCGATCCAACTGATTTAAATAACTATAGACCTATATCAAACCTACCCCTTCTTTCTAAAATCTTTGAAAAAATAATTCACAAACAAATCTACTCCTACTTGATATCCTACAACATACTGAACCCCCTGCCAGTTTGGATTTAGGCCAAAAAAAAGTACTATGAAGCAATTATACATGTGCTTGAACTTCTGTGTAAGGCACTCGAAAAAATTAAATTCTACTGGGTCTCTTCATAGATCTATGGAAAGCATTTGATATAATTAACCACGACCCCTTGCACCTAAAACCTGAACATTATGGGGTCAGAGGACACTTTCGATTACCTAAAAATCTTATCTTAGCAATAGACACCAGTATGTACAGGTACCATCCGACTTACGAGCGAGCCTGGTTCCGACCAACTGGTCTTAAGTCAAAATGGACGAAATCGAACCTTAGAAAATTGCCGATATGGATACTTCAAAAATTAAATCTTAATCTTGTAAAGTATGTTTCAGTGTCCTTTCTCTATTACATAAGAACAAAAGAAAGGAGGAACACTGCAGCAGGCCTGTTGGCCCAAACTGGGCATGCTTCTCAAATCCATCCATCCATAAACATTTGCCCAACCTATTTTTTATACTATCCAAGCCATAGAATATTTGCAGATGGTACATGAGAAAGGTATAGGTATAGGTAGTAGGTTGGTAGACAGCAACCACCCAGGGAGGTACTACCGTCCTGCCAAGCGAGTGTAAAACGAAAGCCTGTGATTGTTATACATGATGGTAGGACTGCTGATGTCTTTTGTCTGTCTCATAAATATGCAAGATTACAGGTATGTCTTGCTACTTCTACTTACACTTAGGTCACACTACACATACATGTACACATTTATTTATACACACTCATCTGAGTTTTTTTTTATTTTATCTTAATAGTTCTTGGTCTTATTACTTTTCCTTTTATATTCATGGGGAAGTGGAATAAGAATCTTTCCTCTGTAAGCCATGCGTGTTGTAAAAGTCAACTAAAATGCCGGGAACAATGGGCTAGTAACCCCTTTTCCTGTAACGATTACTAAAAAGAATAAGAAGAAGAAAATTGTCAAAGTGGGAAGTCTGAATGTGCGTGGATGTTGTGCAGATGATAAGAAAGAGATGATTGTGGATGTTATGAATGAGAAGCTGGATGTCCTGGCTTTAAGTGAAACAAAGCTGAAGGGGGTGGGAGAGTTTCAGTGGAGAGGAATAAATGGGATTAGGTCAGGGGTTTCAAATAGAGTTAAAGCTAAAGAAGGAGTAGCAATAATGTTGAAGGATAAGCTATGGCAGGAAAAGAGGGACTATAAATGTATTAATTCAAGGATTATGTGGAGTAAAATAAAGATTGAATGTGAAAAGTGGGTTAAAATAAGTGTGTATGCACCTGGAGAAGAGAGAAGTGTAGAGGAGAGAGAGAGATTTTGGGAAATGTTGAGTGAATGCGTGGGGAGTTTTGAATCAAGTGTGAGAGTAATGGTGGTTGGGGATTTCAATGCTAAAGTGGGTAAAAATGTTATGGAGGGAGTAGTAGGTAAATTTAGGGTGCCAGGGGTAAATGTAAATGGGGAGCCTTTAATTGAGCTATGTATAGAAAGAGATTTGGTAATAAGTAATACATATTTTATGAAAAAGAGGATAAATAAATATACAAAGGTATGATGTAGCACGTAACGAAAGTAGTTTATTAGATTACGTATTGGTGGATAAAAGGTTGATGGGTAGGCTCCAGGATGTACATGTTTATAGAGGGGCAACTGATATATTGGATCATTATTTAGTTGTAGCTACAGTTAGAGTAAGAGGTAGATGGGAAAAGAGAAAGGTGGCAATAACAAGTAAGAGGGAGGTGAAAGTGTATAAACTAAGGGAGGAGGAAGTTCGGGTGAGATATAAGTGACTATTGGCAGAAAGGTGGGCTAGGGCAAAGATGAGTAGTGGGGGGGTTGAAGAGGGTTGGAATAGCTTTAAAAATGCAGTATTAGAATGTGGGGCAGAAGTTTGTGGTTATAGGAGGGTGGGGGCAGGAGGAAAGAGGAGTGATTGGTGGAATGATGAAGTAAAGGGTGTGATAAAAGAAAAAAGGTAGCTTATGAGAGGTTTTTACAAAGCAGAAGTGTTATAAGAAGAGAAGAGTATATGGAGAGTAAAAGAAAGGTAAAGAGTGGTGAGAGAGTGCAAAAGGAGAGCAGATGATAGAGTGGGAGAGGCACTGTCTAGAAATTTTAATGAAAATAAGAAAAAATTTTGGAGTGAGTTAAACAAGTTATGAAAGCCTAGGGAAAGTATGGATTTTTCAGTTAAAAACAGAGTAGGGGAGTTAGTAGATGGGGAGATGGAGGTATTAGGTAGATGGCAAGAATATTTTGAGGAACTTTTAAATGTTAAGGAAGAAAGAGGCAGTAATTTCAAGCACTGGTCAGGGAGGTATACCATCTTTTAGGAGTGAAGAAGAGCAGAATGTAAGTGTGGGGGAGGTACGTGAGGCATTACGTAAAATGAAAGGGGGTAAAGGAGCTGGAACTGATGGGATCATGACAGAAATGTTAAAAGCAGGGGGGGATATAGTGTTGGAGTGGTTGGTACTTTTGTTTAATAAATGTATGAAAGAGGGGAAGGTACCTAGGGATTGGCGGAGAGCATGTATAGTCCCTTTATATAAAGGGAAAGGGGACAAAAGAGACAAAAAAATTATAGAGGAATAAGTTTACTGAGTATACCAGGAAAAGTGTACGGTAGGGTTATAATTGAAAGAATTAGAATGAGCAAGGAGGTTTCAGAGTGGGTAGGGAATGTGTAGATCAAGTGTTTACATTGAAGCATATACGTGAACAGTATTTAGATAAAGGTAGGGAAGTTTTTATTGCATTTATGGATTTAGAAAAGGCATATGATAGAGTGGATAGAGGAGCAATGTGGCAGATGTTGCAAGTACAGTGGACCCTCGACCAGCGATGGCATCGATTAACGATAAATCTGACTGGCGATACATTTTATCGCAAAAATTTTGCCTCGATTAGCGCTAAAAAACTCGACCAACACTATTCGTTCCGTCTGAGACGCGTCCACTTCTGGCCAGTGTTTACAAGCCAGCCAGCCACTGCGGTCGCTTCCAAGCATACAATCGGAACATTTCATATTATCACAGCCTTTTTAGTGATTGCACCTGCAAAATAAGTCACCATGGGCCCCAAGAAAGCTTCTAGTGCCAACCCTACAGCAAAAAGGGTGAGAATTACTATGGATATGAAGAAAGAGATCATTGCTAAGTATGAAAGTGGAGTGCATGTCTCCGAGCTGGCCAGGCTGTACACAAAACCCCAATCAACCATCGCTACTATTGTGGCCAAGAAAACGGCAATCAAGGAAGCTGTTCTTGCCAAAGGTGCAACTATGTTTTCGAAACTGAGATCGCAAGTGATAGAAGATGTTGAGAGACTGTTATTGGTATGGATAAACGAAAAACAGATAGCACATATGATCTCAAGCGATCATATGTGAAAAGGCTAGGAAGTTGCATGACGATTTAATTAGAAAAATGCCAGCAACTAGTGGTGATGCGAGTGAATTTAAGGCCAGCAAAGGTTGGTTTGAGAGATTTAAGAATCGTAGTGGCATACATAGTGTGATAAGGCATGGTGAGGCTGCCAGTTTGGACCAAAAATCAGCTGAAAAATATGTGCAGGAATTCAAGGAGTACATCGACAGTGAAGGACTGAAATCTGAACAAGTGTTTAATGGTGACACTGACAATGTTGTGAAACACTTTAGGAATGTCATAAAGGAACGGGAGGTACAGGCCTCTATGGGCAGCTATGTTGTGCGACAGAGGTCCAGTGACTCTCAAGCTGGTCCTAATGGCATTAAAAGAAGAAGGGAAGTAACCCCGAAA
The DNA here is from genome assembly GCF_038502225.1 of Cherax quadricarinatus. Taxonomy (NCBI): domain Eukaryota; kingdom Metazoa; phylum Arthropoda; class Malacostraca; order Decapoda; family Parastacidae; genus Cherax; species Cherax quadricarinatus. The sequence goes on from NC_091324.1 coordinate 5,878,161, forward strand.
AAGGACTTGCCACCTCAAGTCCTAATGGAAGGGGATTCCCCTTCTAAACACTAAGACCATCAACACACTCCCCTCTTCCCATCCCATCAATCATCACCAGATCTTCAATAAAGGTAAGTGTCATGTAACTGTGCATGTCTTCTTCAGTTTGTGTGTATTAAAATTAATATTTCATGTGGAAATTTTTTTTTTTCAATACTTTTGGGTGTCTTGCACGGATTAATTTGATTACCATTATTTCTTATGGGGAAAATTAACTTGACTAACGATTATTTTGACCAACGATGAGCTCTCAGGAACGGATTAATAGCGTTAGTCGAGGGTCCACTGTATATGGAATAGGTGGTAAGTTATTAAATGCTGTAAAGAGTTTTTATGAGGATAGCGAGGCTCAGGTTAGGGTGTGTAGAAGAGAGGGAGACTACTTCCCAGTAAAAGTAGGTCTTAGACAGGGATGTGTAATGTCACCATGGTTGTTTAATATATTTATAAATGGGGTTGTAAAGGAAGTAAATGCTAGGGTGTTCGGGAGAGGGGTGGGATTAAATTTTGGGGAATCAAATTCAAAATGGGAATTCACACAGTTACTTTTTGCTGATGATACTGTGCTTATGGGAGATTCTAAAGAAAAATTGCAAAGGTTAGTGGATGAGTTTGGGAATGTGTGTAAAGGTAGAAAGTTGAAAGTGAACATAGAAAAGAGTAAGGTGATGAGGGTGTCAAATGATTTAGATAAAGAAAAATTGGATATCAAATTGGGGAGGAGGAGTATGGAAGAAGTGAATTTTTTCAGTTACTTGGGAGTTGACGTGTTGGCAGATGGATTTATGAAGGATGAAGTTAATCATAGAATTGATGAGGGAAAAAAGGTGAGTGGTGCGTTGAGGTATATGTGGAGTCAAAAAATGTTATCTATGGAGGCAAAGAAGGGAATGTATGAAAGTATAGTAGTACCAACACTCTTATATGGGTGTGAAGCTTGGGTGGTAAATGCAGCAGCGAGGAGACGGTTGGAGGTAGTGGAGATGTCCTGTTTAAGGGCAATGTGTGGTGCAAATATTATGCAGAAAATTCGGAGTGTGGAAATTAGGAAAAGGTGTGGAGTTAATAAAAGTATTAGTCAGAGGGCAGAAGAGGGGTTGTTGAGGTGGTTTGGTCATTTAGAGAGAATGGATCAAAGTAGAATGACATGGAAAGCATATAAATCTATAGGGGAAGGAAGGCGGGGTAGGGGTCGTCCTCGAAAGGGTTGGAGAGAGGGGTAAAGGAGGTTTTGTGGGCAAGGGGCTTGGACTTCCAGCAAGCGTGCATGAGCATGTTAGATAGGAGTGAATGGAGACGAATGGTACTTGGGACCTGACGATCTGTTGGAGTGTGAGCAGGGTAATATTTAGTGAAGGGATTCAGGGAAACCGGTTATTTTCATATAGTCGGACTTGAGTCCTGGAAATGGGAAGTACAATGCCTGCACTTTGAAGGAGGGGTTTGGGATATTGGCAGTTTGGAGGGATATGTTGTGTATCTTTATACGTGTATGCTTCTAAACTGTTGTATTCTGAGCACCTCTGCAAAAACAGTGATAATGTGTGAGTGTGGTGAAAGTGTTGAATGATGATGAAAGTATTTTCTTTTTGGGGATTTTCTTTCTTTTTTTGGGTCACCCTGCCTCGGTGGGAGACGGCCGACTTGTTAAAAAAAAAAAAAAAAAAAAAAAAAATATCCCATATGTTCTTCAGTTCATTTTAGACAATTTCTTTTGTCATGGCGCCACTTTAAAGAATGTAACTACCATGGACAGTCAACTGTATTTAAAAAAAGTTATTTGGCATTTTTAAGGAGCCTGAAACACAACCTTATTTTACCTTTGTTCTTCACTTTACATAGTACTATTTTTCATAAAATACCAATTATCAGGAACATATCCCCATTGTTAAGAGATGATTTACAGAACAGTAAATAAAATTGACATTTTTGCTACTTGAAATTCACAGTCTTGCAAAAAAAAATTTTATAAAAAATCTTCACAGTTTGGGCATGCACTGAAAAGGTTACCTAACCCTAGCATACAAATAAAAAAAAAAAAAAGGAAATCACATCAAATAGATTTTTAAGTGTCTCCTAGGTGGCCAAAGAATTACCCAATACACATCAAAAAAATACATCAAGTTTTAATCTTAAACTGATTTTCATGCATATAGTAAATATTTGAACAACCGCTTTACTGTAAAGCCTTGGAAGAAATTAAATAATCAAATAACTGGTCCAGGATGCAGCTGTTTTAAATATAATGTCCAATGCTTCAGTAATATGGTGATCCAGTCAGTACAGTGTATCTCTGGTGCTTACCAGGTGGGAGATTACTTTCCAGGTTAGGTATGGATTGTTATAACAAACAAGAAGCTTGAGAACCATTCAGGTTTACCTAATTATAATGCACACTAACACTGTTTGAAAACCTGGGATGTGGTGACACGACCATGTAACAGAACCTGAATATGCATCGAGGCAACAGGTCAAATTACTTGAAATACAATATTCAATTATTGTTGAAATATGGTGGCCTTATTGATACGTTTGCGAGTTTCTTTGGAATTCACTTCTCTCATTTCTCTAACTGCATATTAAGGAACAGTGTCATGTTTTTGTGGTCCAACTACACTTTCCTCTATAAAAATACTCACTAAAATATATTCTCATAACTACTATACCACACACACACACACACACACACACACTAAATTTAATGAAATTCCCACATACCTTCATGTGTCTAATAGCAAATTTTCTGATTGTATATGTAGCAAGCACTTCTTCATGCACCAATCGAACTTGAATTAAGCCGTATATTTCGCTTCCTTCCTTAGGCCAGTACTGGTCACATTTTTTCTGTAAAGTTGATGGATACAACCTAAATATCTTTCCAGTTATTATTAGAAGTTTTGTCTTGTGGCTGGCTGTTATTATAATATTTTTACAAGTCTGTGAAAATTACACATACATTTAAATTTAAATTTGGACCTTTATCACTAGCTAACCCATCTGCCTTCAGCATCATAATAAATTAAAATATAAATTAACAAACTACACTTCATCTTTACTACATGCAACATTTAATAGAACCATCCACAAGGGCAAAACTCCTACTGGTTTAAGCTATCAAATGGCTCCAGGTGATAACCCAGATGGCATAATCAGTATCTAAATCTACAACACAACTAGAACAGCTAGAGGCTAGTCCCCTCCCATTCCCCACTTGGCCAACACATCATTAATCACCTACAGGGAACAATTAGGGATAACCACCAAGAATGATGCTAAAAAGCAATCAATTACAGTTAATAATTTTCTAATTATATTAATTACAAATAATACACAAAGGGATTCTACTGCGGTTTCCTGTTATACAGTATCAAATGAAGATCCATCCTTGGTGATATTTTTCATATGAATAATTATCTGTCAAACAATTATAATACAAATTCAGCAACTGCCAAATAACAGCAAAATAATTAGAATCTACAAAAAGAAATTACTAAGGCATTTTTGGAAGGCTTTTCCATATATAATAATGACAAGTTGTCAAATCATAATCCATACAAGAGAATTCTGTAATACACTGTGGTTTAGACCAAGTGGGTTGTTGGGAGTAGCAAGCAAGGATTGGTTGTGTACAGTGGCATGCCAAGCGAATGTCTCCCTTGTGCACACCTAGCATAAAGAAGTTTTGCACTGTGTATTATACAATACCTCTAGGCATTGGGTAGCTAGCTTTGGCTGTTTTTTAACAGTTTCCTATGAAAGGCAGAAAAGGAAAGAAAACAAATATTACCTTTCAGTCCAAAATGGTTGGAGAACATAAAAGCTGAAAAGATTAGCTTCGCTTGTCACTATGACAAGGATGAAATAATTACAAAATAAAAAAAAAAAAACCTTAATGCTCCAGTAAGTGTAATTTTGTTATGTCAAAGCATGAATGTAAGTGGCTTAACAATAAGGGAATGATTCAGAGAAGCTTACAGTACTCTTCTTGTAATTCAATGCTCAAACCAGTTATTAAAATGAAAACATATTTGATGACAATATCATGCACAGTACATCAAGAAAAATGTATTTTTGTATTGAAGATAATGTAATGTGACTGTCAGTGAAGTACTCTGCATAAATATGGTACCAAATATAATAGTTCCTAAACTAATACTAGAAAATACTGCAACAAATAGAGTATTTAGCGAGACTTACCCGTCCCCTCTCCACAAGATTGGTGATCATGACAATAATGTGAACCCTCTGTTCCCAGACCATTCTCCAAAAGGTGTCAAAGGTGGATGGTAATGGTCCTTGGGTACCAATGTATGCACGAGCTTTATCATAGCCATCAATATAATTAGCATTTACATATTCGATGGCTTTCTTTTGGCCTGGGAGTGGTCGAAGAGGGACTCTAGTATGATCATCTAGAAAAAGAAAAATGAATTAGCATTCATATTCCACTTACAAAACTGGTGGGTGTGTATACATCAATACATAGCAAGTTTTTTTTATTTATTATCACACCGGCCGATTCCCACCAAGGCAGGGTGGCCCGAAAAAGAAAAACTTTCACCATCATTCACTCCATCACTGTCTTGCCAGAAGGGTGCTTTACACTACAGTTTTTAAACTGCAACATTAACACCCCTCCTTCAGAGTGCAGGCACTGTACTTCCCATCTCCAGGACTCAAGTCCGGCCTGCCGGTTTCCCTGAATCCCTTCATAAATGTTACTTTGCTCACACTCCAACAGCACGTCAAGTATTAAAAACCATTTGTCTCCATTCACTCCTATCAAACACGCTCAAGCATGCCTGCTGGAAGTCCAAGCCCCTCGCACACAAAACCTCCTTTACCCCCTCCCTCCAACCCTTCCTAGGCCGACCCCTACCCCGCCTTCCTTCCACTACAGACTGATACACTCTTGAAGTCATTCTGTTTCGCTCCATTCTCTCTACATGTCCGAACCACCTCAACAACCCTTCCTCAGCCCTCTGGACAACAGTTTTGGTAATCCCGCACCTCCTCCTAACTTCCAAACTACGAATTCTCTGCATTATATTCACACCACACATTGCCCTCAGACATGACATCTCCACTGCCTCCAGCCTTCTCCTCGCTGCAACATTCATCACCCACGCTTCACACCCATATAAGAGCGTTGGTAAAACTATACTCTCATACATTCCCCTCTTTGCCTCCAAGGACAAAGTTCTTTGTCTCCACAGACTCCTAAGTGCACCACTCACTCTTTTTCCCTCATCAATTCTATGATTCACCTCATCTTTCATAGACCCATCCGCTGACACGTCCACTCCCAAATATCTGAATACGTTCACCTCCTCCATACTCTCTCCCTCCAATCTGATATTCAATCTTTCATCACCTAATCTTTTTGTTATCCTCATAACCTTACTCTTTCCTGTATTCACCTTTAATTTTCTTCTTTTGCACACCCTACCAAATTCATCCACCAATCTCTGCAACTTCTCTTCAGAATCTCCCAAGAGCACAGTGTCATCAGCAAAGAGCAGCTGTGACAACTCCCACTTTGTGTGTGATTCTTTATCTTTTAACTCCACGCCTCTTGCCAAGACCCTCGCATTTACTTCTCTTACAACCCCATCTATAAATATATTAAACAACCACGGTGACATCACACATCCTTGTCTAAGGCCTACTTTTACTGGGAAAAAATTTCCCTCTTTCCTACATACTCTAACTTGAGCCTCACTATCCTCGTAAAAACTCTTCACTGCTTTCAGTAACCTACCTCCTACACCATACACTTGCAACATCTGCCACATTGCCCCCCTATCCACCCTGTCATACGCCTTTTCCAAATCCATAAATGCCACAAAGACCTCTTTAGCCTTATCTAAATACTGTTCACTTATATGTTTCACTGTAAACACCTGGTCCACACACCCCCTACCTTTCCTAAAGCCTCCTTGTTCATCTGCTATCCTATTCTCCGTCTTACTCTTAATTCTTTCAATTATAACTCTACCATACACTTTACCAGGTACACTCAACAGACTTATCCCCCTATAATTTTTGCACTCTCTTTTATCCCCTTTGCCTTTATACAAAGGAACTATGCATGCTCTCTGCCAATCCCTAGGTACCTTACCCTCTTCCATACATTTATTAAACAATTGCACCAACCACTCCAAAACTATATCCCCACCTGCTTTTAACATTTCTATCTTTATCCCATCAATCCCGGCTGCCTTACCCCCTTTCATTTTACCTACTGCCTCACGAACTTCCCCCACACTCACAACTGGCTCTTCCTCACTCCTACAAGATGTTATTCCTCCTTGCCCTATACACGAAATCACAGCTTCCCTATCTTCATCAACATTTAACAATTCCTCAAAATATTCCTTCCATCTTCCCAATACCTCTAACTCTCCATTTAATAACTCTCCTCTCCTATTTTTAACTGACAAATCCATTTGTTCTCTAGGCTTTCTTAACTTGTTAATCTCACTCCAAAACTTTTTCTTATTTTCAACAAAATTTGTTGATAACATCTCACCCACTCTCTCATTTGCTCTCTTTTTACATTGCTTCACCACTCTCTTAACCTCTCTCTTTTTCTCCATATACTCTTCCCTCCTTGCATCACTTCTACTTTGTAAAAACTTCTCATATGCTAACTTTTTCTCCCTTACTACTCTCTTTACATCATCATTCCACCAATCGCTCCTCTTCCCTCCTGCACCCACTTTCCTGTAACCACAAACTTCTGCTGAACACTCTAACACTACATTTTTAAACCTACCCCATACCTCTTCGACCCCATTGCCTATGCTCTCATTAGCCCATCTATCCTCCAATAGCTGTTTATATCTTACCCTAACTGCCTCCTCTTTTAGTTTATAAACCTTCACCTCTCTCTTCCCTGATGCTTCTATTCTCCTTGTATCCCATCTACCTTTTACTCTCAGTGTAGCTACAACTAGAAAGTGATCTGATATATCTGTGGCCCCTCTATAAACATGTACATCCTGAAGTCTACTCAACAGTCTTTTATCTACCAATACATAATCCAACAAACTACTGTCATTTCGCCCTACATCATATCGTGTATACTTATTTATCCTCTTTTTCTTAAAATATGTATTACCTATAACTAAACCCCTTTCTATACAAAGTTCAATCAAAGGGCTCCCATTATCATTTACACCTGGCACCCCAAACTTACCTACCACACCCTCTCTAAAAGTTTCTCCTACTTTAGCATTCAAGTCCCCTACCACAATTACTCTCTCACTTGGTTCAAAGGCTCCTATACATTCACTTAACATCTCCCAAAATCTCTCTCTCTCCTCTGCATTCCTCTCTTCTCCAGGTGCATACACGCTTATTATGACCCACTTCTCGCATCCAACCTTTACTTTAATCCACATAATTCTTGAATTTACACATTCATATTCTCTTTTCTCCTTCCATAACTGATCATTTAACATTACTGCTACCCCTTCCTTTGCTCTAACTCTCTCAGATACTCCAGATTTAATCCCATTTATTTCCCCCCACTGAAACTCTCCTACCCCCTTCAGCTTTGTTTCGCTTAGGGCCAGGACATCCAACTTCTTTTCATTCATAACATCAGCAATCATCTGTTTCTTGTCATCCGCACTACATCCACGCACATTTAAGCAACCCAGTTTTATAAAGTTTTTCTTCTTCTCTTTTTTAGTAATTGTATACAGGAGAAGGGGTTACTAGCCCATTGCTCCCGGCATTTTAGTCGCCTCATACGACACGCATGGCTTACGGAGGAAAGATTCTTTTCCACTTCCCCATGGACAATAGAAGAAATAAAAAAGAACAAGAGCTATTTAGAAAAAGGAGAAAAACCTAGATGTATGTATATATATATATGCATGTGCGTGTCTGTGAAGTGTGACCAAAGTGTTAGTAGGAGTAGCAAGATATCCCTGTTATCTTAGCGTGTTTATGAGACAGAAAAAGAAACCAGCAATCCTACCATCATGCAAAACGATTACAGGTTTTTGTTTCACAGTCATCTGGCAGGACGGTAGTACTTCCCTGGGTGGTTGCTGTCTACCAACCTACTACCTAGTACCAACCTACTACATAGCAAGTATTCTGTTGAATTTAAATTCAAGAATAAAATGCAGCATCTGCAACACATCACCTTAAACTGTTATATTCATAATTCTGTAATTACTTCCAACTCAACTTTAGTTTCTTAAATTTTTAAACATCCATAATTTTCTATCTATTATTTTCCCTTGAAACACTTAACACATTGTTTCTTCTTTCAATTCAAATCTTTCTAGTTTTTGTATCACATCACTTGCTTGTTAATGTCTGAGGGGGTGGTGGGGTTTTTAGACTTAAAATCAAACTATGTATGGGCTTACGCAATAGTAAGCAAATGGAGAAATGCTCCCTATGTATGACAGGCATTCATTCTTGCATGTGCAGTAATATGCTCCCCGGTTCAGTGTTCATATTCTTGCTTGTAACAATGATTCATAATCACAATCTTCTGAAAATAGTAAGATGCCTTCACCAGCTCATTTTTCCCAAGCATTTTCCTATCACTGTCAACTCCTATAGAAATACTGTACATATGTACAGCCTCTCCTCACTTAACAACAGAGTTCCGTTTCGAAGATCACGTCTGTAAACGAATCTGTCACTAAGCAAGGAGCATATTATAATGGTAGTGGGTTTGTGTCAACCATCTTTGATATTGTTCTAATGTCACCTTTGCAACATTTATAACATTTTTAGCTTATTTTTAAATGTTTATACAGTAGTTTACTGTATAGTATAATAAATAGAATAGAGGAAATCACCTTAATATATATTGTTTAGGTATGTATACTGGTCAGAGAGCCTGTCGTAAGTCCGAGTCATCAGTAAATGAGTACATTGCTAAGTGAGGAGACTCTGTATATGATTCTGAGGCAATTCAATATATATTGTTTAGGTATGTATACTGGTCAGAGAGCCTGTCGTAAGTCCGAGTCATCAGTAAATGAGTACATTGCTAAGTGAGGAGACTCTGTATATGATTCTGAGGCAATTCAATCCAAGGCTAGATAATGTTTATGAAAACACAATAGTCTGCAAAGGTTAAAAATAACAAAAAAAGGGGAGATGACCTGATCTATCAATGTAATATCATTAAGGGATTCCTGTCACAGTGACAAGTTCTTAATCAGCAATCTAAATGTGCTTTGTAAAAAAAGTTATGAGCCAAGTCAGTCTCTGCCAAAATAGACCGCAATTACGATATAGATGTACAGAAGGTCCTTGAATAACATCATTTCTTTCAATGTTGTTTAATTATAATGCTGACGAGAAAAATAAAATTGAATAAATACAACGAATATAAATTATTGTAAAATAAAAATTCGTTAAGTATACAATAATTACACAAATGAATGACAAACAATGCTGTACAAAAGCGCTCAACGAGCCTACCATATTTGTTATTGTATGACATTACAAACAAAACTAGAAGTTGAGTCTGGTTAAGGGTAAAATTGGTTTAGTTATATGTTGTTTTGCTTAAAGTTGCAGTTTCCAAGAACCTATCACAGATGTTAAGGAAAATGTGGAAAATCTGAAGTACAAATAATAATTAGTCATTTCATATTTACTGTATTGATTACTTGTACACAAATATTTCCACACAAGTTAACCCTTAAACGAAGTCCAACATTGTACTACTAAGCAAGTAATAACTGTGTCCAATGTACCATTTTTTATTAACACATCAGCTGTTTCCCACCAAGGCTAAATGCCAATATTTCTGACCTCGGCACAACTCCTTGGGTCTTCTATAATCTCTTCATGCCTTTGAAAATGATCTAAGGCCAGGAAGGTCCACAGTGCATCATGGTTAAATACACAGGCGATGAATATGTCCAACATACTAGTACACCTAACTAGTACAAGTAAACAATGAAATCAGTAGGCATGCATTGTTCCACTGCCAGCTTTCCTACCAGCAAACAGGGCATACAAATAACACAAAGATGATTAATCACTCCCAATTTATTACAATTTCATGATACTACAGTGGAATTCAGTGACAAACCACACTAAGTATATTTAACCTAGACTAACCCAACAGTCAAATAATGAGACTTATTTTCATGTTTCAAGGAGTATTACACCTGAAACAATTATAATATCAAAGGATTTATTATGGGTTTCAGGCATGGGTCGTGAATGTTGCAGCAAGGAGGAGGCTGGAGGCAGTGGAGATGTTGTGTCTAAGGGCAATGTATGGTGTAAATATTATGCAGAGAATTTGTAGTGTGGAAATTAGGTAGTGTGAAGTTACTAAAAGTTTTTATTCAGAGGGCTGCGGAGGGGTTGTTGAGGTGGTCTGGTCATTTAGAGAGGATGAAATAAAGTAGAATGACTTGGAGGGTTTAGTGGAGGGGAGGAGGGGTAGGGGTCATCCTAGGAAAGGATGGAGGAAGGGTAAAAGAAGTTTTGTGTGCAAAGGGCTTGGACATACAGCAGGCATGTGTGAGCATGTTAAATAGGAGTGAGTGGAGATAAAATGGTTTTTGGGACTTGACAAGAAGCTGGAGTGTGAGCAGGGTAATATTTTGTGAAAAGAGATTCAAAGAAACCGGTTAGCCAGACTAAAGTTCTGGAGGTATGCAGTACAATGCCTGCACTTTAAAGTAGGGGTTTGGGATATTTGCTGTTTGGAGTGACATCTAAACTGTCATATCTGAGCACCTCTGCAAAAACAGTGATTGTGTGTGAATGATGGTGAAAGTGTTTCTTTCTTTTCTGGGTCACCCTGCCTTGATGGGAGAGGGCCAGTGTGTTGAAAAAGGAAAAAAAAATGTTATACAGCAGTTTGGAAGGCACACAGGTGATATGGACACAGAATGTTTATATCTGTATAACCCAAGACATTCCCTCAAACCTATAAATTAAATACATTAAATTAAATCAAATCATTTGGACAGTTAGAGAAGATGGAGCAAAATAGGATGACTTGGAGGGATTATAAATTTGTAATGGAGGGAAGGCAGGGTAGGGGTCATCCTAGAAAAGGATGGAGATAAGGGGTAAAGGAGGCTTTGCGTGCAAGCGGCTTGGACATCCAACAGGCATGTGTGAGCATGTTAAACTGAGTGGAAGTAAATGGTTATTGGGACCTGACAATCTGTTTGAAGTGTGAGCAAGGTAACATTTTGTGAAGAGATTCAATGGAATTGGTTAGATGAACTTGAGTCCTGGAGGTGGGAAGTACAGTGCCTGCACTCTAAAGAAGGGGTTAAGAGATATTTGCTTTTTGGACGGACAACTGAACCGTCATACCTGCACACCTCTGGATATATGGGAATGACAAATAAACTATGGGCAAAACACTGGCATGGTGAGCACTGTGGCAATTAAAACTGATTATGTTTAAAATTAATATGTCTTACTACAAATTTTACAATCTCTTAAGTAAAACTTAATCTTACTGTATTCCTGATGACAGGTTATGTTGTGTATCTTTATACGTATATGCTTCTAAACTGTTGTATTCTGAGCACCTCTGCAAAAGCAGTGATAATGTGTGAGTGTGGTGAAAGTGTTGAATGATGATGAAAGTATTTTCTTTTTGGGGATTTTCTTTCTTTTTTTGGGTCACCCTGCCTCGGTGGGAGACGACCGACTTGTTGAAAAAAAAAAAAAAAAAATATATATATATATATATATATATATATATAAAATGCTTAAAAATGTGGCACTGTTAAAACAGTAGTCATAAATCATGTGAGGTGGGAGAGTTTTGTACGAGATTAGTGAATGACAGGTATTGTAATACACTACTCAAATAATGAACTGATTCAGTGTGCAAAGCAAATAACAATATTCAGTCACTGTATGACAAAGAAACATGAATTGAATCTGAAAGGATATATAAAACTGCCTCTTTGCAATTTTATATTTCCTTTCAGCTTACATAAGCTTACAGAAACAAATAATTCCACTTACAAGCAACTATGTTGAGGTAACGGTTCTTCTGTTTATTGTCTGGGTGCTGTGAGTGTTCTGCTGGATGATGTTCCTGGGCAGAGGCTGCTTGTATTGCTTCATATTCCTTGGAAAATGCTATATCTCCGTCAGCATGTAGGTCCGCTACATGCTGTAAAAATATAACGAAGCCTTAATAAGTAAAAAAAAAAAAAAAAAAAAAAAAAAAATTATATATATATATATATATATATATATATATATATATATATATATATATATATATATATATATATATATATATATATATATATATATATATATATATATATATATATATATATATATATATTTATATTTAGTTTCATAAGAATGTCCTCTTCACATGACATGACTCCACGACTATTACATATAATATTTGTTCTGTATCTTTTGATACAATGTGCCCTCTGAGAACTTCCCTCCCTGAGGAAAGTGGTTTCAGAATCTTTATGAAGAATGCTAGAAACATCAGCTTTTCATTTAGTCTCAGGATAAGGTCCAAGTTAAGAAGCACCTTATCTCAGACTTACACTTGAATGTAAAAAATGGCAAAACCTCAATTTAATTAATAAGAACTGCCATCACTACTTTTGTGTTTTGGTGCCATTATCAAGCAAAATTAAGGATTATTTTCACCACAACACTGCAATAACATGGCAACAAATGTGGACAGCTAACTGGATGCAAGTAAAGCAGGCCAGCATAGGTACAAAAGGACAAAGAGAGACGAGTCACGTACTGAGCGCAATGGGGCAGGAAGGTTCAACAATGTTACTCAGAATGGCATGCAACTTGAAATTTATGAATCATTTATTCTGGAATTTTTCACTTACAGTGGAACCCTGGTTTTCATCTTTAATCCATTCCAGGTCAGCCGAAAACTGATTTGAACAAAAACTGAAGTAATATTTTCCATAAGAAATAATATAAATCCAATTAATCCATTCCAGACACCCAAAAATATCAACAAAAAATAAATTTTATAGAGTAACTATAGTGTTGCAGTTCTTCAGTGGCTAGCTCTTCCCTGTGGTCATCCACCAACTCTTCCACATCCTGGCCACTCACATCCAACTCCATGGACTTCCCTAAAGCCACAATAGATTCCACAACAGGCATAGGGTTGTCAAGTTTACACTAACTTATATTAAGTTAGCAATAGTACTAGGCATTAAAAAACACAATAAAAAGAAAAATACGTACACAGTACATTCATTACTTACCTTAAAATATTTGTAGTCTTAATGTAGGGCGAGAGGTTAGCATTATTTATTTGTATAGGAAGTCAGGTGTAGGTAGCCAGTAGATGTAGGTATGTAGTCTGCCTAGGATACATACCTACACCTACCTACATAGCTACACGATATTTAATGCACCCGAGAGCCATATTATTACCATCGACATACCATGTTCACTAAGTTTAATCGTTTCTAACAACTACCATTAGATGCCATCATAAACAAAGGGAGAAGTAATGAGTAATTCATGCCGAGAATTGTAAACAAAAGCGTTATGTATTAAGGGGAGTGACTGGACCAGCGCAGATTCATTTACATTTTCTCTGGTACTGGGCCAGAGAAAATGTAATATTTTCTGTCCACCCAACTACCACCCCTCCACAGCAATTAAACACTGCATGTTTATATGCGATGTAATATGTTTCTTATATAATTTTGAAGAAAATATAATAGATGAATTAAAGAAAATGTCTATATTAATGTAAAATAAGACATTTAATGTGCCCAAGGGTGATTATTATGTATTAGTATTATTAATATGGCGTTAAGACTACAGAGACACTCTTAGTAAAAAAGTAATAAAGGCAGACTGAGTCACGAATGTATGAGCAGCTGCATCCCTCGGGCAGGTGGATGATTCTCATACAGATGATTTCTGAGCAGATGCACTAAAACAGGGAAAATTTCGCCAGAAAAAGTGGTCAAAAATTGAATTGTATGATAACTGGACTGGACGAAAACCGGGGTTCCACTGTAATATTTTCAGGCTGTGGTAAACCACAAAATGAAACTGTGGAAACTGAATCCGTGAATACAGGAGTTCTAGAGTGTGAGTGTGTGTGAGAGTGTGTGTGTACTCACCTCATTGAGGATGCAGGGGTCGAGTCCTAGCTCCTGGCCCCACCTCTTCACTGGTTGCTACTAGGTCACTCTCCCTGAACCATTAGCTCTGTGTGTGTGTGTGTGTGTGTGTGTGTGTGTGTGTGTGTGTGTGTGTGTGTGTGTGTGTGTGTGTGTGTGTGTGTGTGTGTGTGTGTGTGTGTGTGTGTGTGTGTGTGTGTGTGTGTGTGTGTGTGTGTGTGTGTGTGTTTTTGTTTGTTTTTCACCTACTCACCTAGTTGAGGTTGCAGGGGTCGAGTCCAAGCTCCTGGCCCCGCCTCTTCACTGGTCGCTACTAGGTCACTCTCCCTGTACCGTGAGCTTTATCATACCTCTGCTTAAAGCTATGTATGGATCCCGCCTCCACTACTTCGCTTCCCAAACTATTCCACTTCCTGACTACTCTGTGGCTGAAGAAATACTTCCTAACATCCCTGTGATTCATCCGCGTCTTCAACTTCCAACTGTGTCCCCTTCTTACTGTGTCTAATCTCTGGAACATCCTGTCTTTGTCCACCTTGTCAACTCCTCTCAGTATTTTGAATGTCGTTATCATGTCCTCACTGCAATTACCACCTTGGGACCTCCAGAGTGAAGCGTTCCCGCTATGTAATCACTTTCTTCTCCGCTGTCTCCTCTCTCCAGCTCATCAAAATTCCATCGGTTTTTGATCAGCAGTGCCACTCCTCCACCCTCCCTGTTCCCTCTTGTCTTTCCTCAGGATCTGCTATCTCGTTGGAAAGATGGCATCTTTTATCATACCTGTAAGCTTGGTTTCTGTGAGAGCTATGATGTCCGGTGATGCCTCTGACTCTTTCGTGCCACTCCTCCCACTTATTTGTTATTCCATCAGCATTTGTGTACCATACCTTCAGTTTCCTTTGCAACACTGTGGTTTGGGGGGCCTGTGAGGGTGGGAGACTTGGTAGCATACTGTGAGATTCTATAGCTCAGTGTTGGGTATGTGTGGGTATGGATTGTAGTGTGTGTTGGGATGGTGTGGTAGGTTGTGGGGTTCTGAGGATAGTTGTGTGTGTGCTTGCCCTTGCTGCTCTGTTCTGCTCAGACTGACCTCTGCTGGTTCTATCCTTGTCTCCTTTCCTAGCTCCTTTCGCTTTTTTGTCCTCTCCCTCAGCTGCTGTCATTTTGTTTGTGTTCTGTCTCTGTCTAGGAACACCCTCTTGTGCTCTTCCAAGTATTTCAACCGTGGTTTCTCTTGGAGAATCCTGTTCCGCACTGTTTCCATCCTGAGAATCAGCTTGATCGGTCGGTTTCTCCCGTTCACGTACCCCCCTATTCTCTGAAAATTTACCATCTCATCCATCTCTTCTTCACCTATTTCCGTGATGATTTTCTCAATCTCCTTTCTTTCTTCCTGCTGCCTTTCAGTGTGTGTCCTTTCCTCTCTCTCCTGAAGCCCATGGATAAACACTGATTTTGCCCTTTCCTCCTCCCATTGCCTCACCCTCTGACTGGATCCTGTCTGTATGTGGTCATTTTCTCCCTTGATTTTTCCAGTGGCTCTTGGTAGCGTGGTTGTGCCTCAGCATTCGACCTTTCACCCTCTCCATCTGCACCCAGCTGTTCTTCCCTTTCACTCCTTGGCCCTTCTTGGCAGGCTGATATGACCTCAGCATAATTCATATCTCCTTCCTTCCTGTTCAGCCTCTCAGCTTCATATGCTGTGTCTTTTCTGGTCACTGCCCCTGTAACTCGCTTCAGCCTGTTTATCTCAACTTCTAGGCCCCTTATCCTGGCTACTGCAGTTTCGACTTGTGCCTCCCAATTCTTCGTCTCCTTCTCCAACCTCTTTTCCAATTTCACAGAGAGCTCTTTCTCCATTTTTTCAGAAAGCTCTCCTAATTTTCTCTCCCACTCTTGTTCCATCCTTTTCCTCTGCTCCTCCATCCACTCCTCTCTACCAGAACCATTCTCATCTGATCCCTGGTTCCTGCGAGTCCCCACCATTTTTTTTTTTTTTGAGTGAGAGAGAGAGAGAGAGAGAGAGAGAGAGAGAGAGAGAGAGAGAGAGAGAGAGAGGGAAAGGTAGAAGGAGAGAGGGGGAGAGTGAGAAGGGAAAGGGGGGGAGAGAGTGAGAGAGAGGGGGAAAGAGAGAGAGAAGGGAAGGGTAGGAGAGAGGGAGAATGAGAAGGGAAAATGGGGGAGAGAGAGAGAGAGAGAGAGAGAGAGAGAGAGAAGGGAAAGGTAGGAGAGAGGGGGAGAGTGAGAAGGAAAAAGGGGGGAGAGTGAGAGAGGGGGGGAGAGTGAGAGAGGGGGAGAGAGAGAGAAGGGAAGGGTAGGAGAGGGTGAGAGTGAGAAGGGAAAATGGGGAAGAGAGAGAGAGAGAGAGAAGGGAAAATGGGAAGAGAGAGAGAGAAGGGAAAGGTAGGAGAGAGGGGGAGAGTGAGAAGGAAAAAGGGGGGGAGAGTGAGAAGGAAAAAGGGGGAGAGAGAGACAGAGAGAGAGGGGGAGAGAGAGAGAGAAGGGAAAGGTAGAAGGAGAGAGGGGGAGAGTGAGAAGGGAAAAGGGGGAAGAGAGAGAGCGAGAGAGGGCAAAGAGAGGGGGAGAGAGGGGGAAGAAGGGGGGGAAGAGGGGAGAGAGAGGATAGGGGGAGAGAGAGAGGGGAGGAGGGGAGAGAGAGAGGGGAGGAGGGGAGAGAGATGGGAAAAGGGAGACTTTCGTGAAATTCGACCTTCGGCAAGTTTTTTTGGAAAAATTTGGCCTCGAGTTTCGTGAAAAAACTTGTGTTTCAGCGACCGTCCAGTACCCGTCTGCCCGTCACCACGCACACAAAGCCAGTCTCCCACGCTATTCACACTCGGTGTGCCATTGTTTACCAACACGTGACCATCACCCCGAGGGTTCATATGTAATACTCCATTATTTTTTGTGATTACAACTGCTAAATAAGTCACCATGAGCCCAAGGAAAGCTAGTGCAAGCCCTTTGGTAAAGAAAGTGAGGAACACGATCGAATTCAAGAAGGGGAAATCAATGAAAAATGTGAGAGTGGAGTGCGTGTTACAGAGCTTGCCAGGATGTATGGCAAGCCCCATTCAACCATCACTTTGATCGTGGCGAAAGGAAAGGAAATAAAGTGTGCTGTTGTTGCAAAAGGGGTGGATATGCTGGCAAAAAGGAGATCACAAATCCTCGAAGAAGCGGAGAGGTTATTGTTGGTGTGGATTACCGAAAAACAGTTAGCAGGAGATAGTGTTACGCAGTCGATAATATGTGAAAAGGCAAGGCAGTTGCATGACGATCTCGTAAAGAACATGCCTGCAACAAGCGGTGATGCTTGTGATTTTAAGGCCAGCAAAGGTTGGTTTGAGAGATTTAAGAAGCGTAGTGGCATTCACAGTGTGATAAGGCATGGTGAGGCTGTCAGTTCTGACAAAAAAGCAGCTGAGAAGTTTGTACAGGAGTTTAAGGAGTGCATAGACACTGGAGAATTCAAACCCCAGCAAGAGTTTAATTGTGACGAAACAGGCCTCTTCTGGAAGAAAATGCCAAAGAGAACCTACATCACGCAGGAGGAAACGGCACTCCCAGGACATAAGCCTATGAAAGACAGGCTTACTCTCATGTTTTGTAGTAATGCTAGTGGGGATTTTGAAGTGAAGCCTTTACTAGTGTATCACTCTGAAAATCCCAGTGTGTTCAAGAAATACAGTGTTGCCAAGAGTAATTTGTGTGTGATGTGGAAGGCTAACAGTAAGGCATGGGTCACAAGGGGAATTTTCCTAGATTGGTTTAATGAAGTGTTTGGCCCCAGCGTGAAGAAATACCTCCTGGAAAATAAATTGCCACTTAAGTGCCTCCTGGTAATGGACAATGCTCCTGCTCATCCTCCAAACTTAGAAGAGCAAATAGTGGAGGAATTTAGTTTCATCACGGTGAAGTTAATGCCTCCTAATACCACTCCTCTCCTCCAGTCGATGGACCAGCAGGT
>NC_091324.1:5901289-5928789 GCF_038502225.1 Cherax quadricarinatus
CTCACCACTCTCTTTACCTTTCTTTTACTCTCCATATACTCTGCTCTTCTTATAACACTTCTGCTTTGTAAAAACCTCTCATAAGCTACCTTTTTCTCTTTTATCACACCCTTTACTTCATCATTCCACCAATCACTCCTCTTTCCTCCTGCCCCCACCCTCCTATAACCACAAACTTCTGCCCCACATTCTAATACTGCATTTTTAAAACTATTCCAACCCTCTTCAACCCCCCCACTACTCATCTTTGCACTAGCCCACCTTTCTGCCAATAGTCGCTTATATCTCACCCGAACTTCCTCCTCCCTTAGTTTATACACTTTCACCTCCCTCTTACTTGTTGTTGCCACCTTCCTCTTTTCCCATCTACCTCTTACTCTAACTGTAGCTACAACTAAATAATGATCCGATATATCAGTTGCCCCTCTATAAACATGTACATCCTGGAGCCTACCCATCAACCTTTTATCCACCAATACATAATCTAATAAACTACTTTCATTACGTGCTACATCATACCTTGTATATTTATTTATCCTCTTTTTCATAAAATATGTATTACTTATTACCAAATTTCTTTCTACACATAGCTCAATTAAAGGCTCCCCATTTACATTTACCCCTGGCACCCCAAATTTACCTACTACTCCCTCCATAACATTTTTACCCACTTTAGCATTAAAATCCCCAACCACCATTACTCTCACACTTGATTCAAAACTCCCCACGCATTCACTCAACATTTCCCAAAATCTCTCTCTCTCCTCTACACTTCTCTCTTCTCCAGGTGCATACACGCTTATTATAACCCACTTTTCACATCCAATCTTTATTTTACTCCACATAATCCTTGAATTAATACATTTATAGTCCCTCTTTTCCTGCCATAGCTTATCCTTCAACATTATTGCTACTCCTTCTTTAGCTCTAACTCTATTTGAAACCCCTGACCTAATCCCATTTATTCCTCTCCACTGAAACTCTCCCACCCCCTTCAGCTTTGTTTCACTTAAAGCCAGGACATCCAGCTTCTTCTCATTCATAACATCCACAATCATCTCTTTCTTATCATCTGCACAACATCCACGCACATTCAGACTTCCCACTTTGACAATTTTCTTCTTCTTATTCTTTTTAGTAATCTTTACAGGAAAAGGGGTTACTAGCCCATTGTTCCCGGCATTTTAGGTGACTTTTACAACACGCATGGCTTACGGAGGAAAGATTCTTATTCCACTTCCCCATATATATATATATATATATATATATATATATATATATATATATATATATATTCATATATATAATGCATTATATATTTATATATAATTATATATTTATATATAATTATATATTTATATATATATATAAAATACATTTATATATATTATATAATTTTCTATATATATATATATATATATATATATATATATTATATAATGTATAATATATATATATAATGTATAATATATATATATATATATATATATATATATATATATATATATATATATATATATATATATATATATATATATATATATATATATTATTGTAACCACAAACCAGTGGTATTGATTAATAACAATACTAGCAGGATTCGGTGGTCCTTTGGGTTAAGGCATTACATGGTTCTCGCTCACAATGGTGGGCCAGTACAACTTGGGTTCGAATCCTTGGCTAGTGCAGTGTTGTTATTAATATATACAGTGGATCCCCGGTTATCGGCCGTAACCTGTTCCAGAAGGTTGGCCGATAACCGAAATGGCTGATAATCGAATTAACATTTCCCATAAGAATTAATGGAAATACAATTAATCCATTCCAAACAAAAATATTCACAAAAAAAATTTTTTTTGAGCAATTATCGAAGTATTACATACATTTATTCCTTTATTGAAGGCTAATGCTAGCTTCTGGAAGATAGGGAGGAGGAAAGAGGGAGGAGTTAGTGTTTGGAAGGGAAATCCCCCTCCATAAAGACTTTAGGTAGCAAAGCCTTCCCTGGGGTTACTTCCCTTCTCTGTCTTTTATTGCCACTAAGACCAGCTTGAGAGTCACTGGACCCCTGTCTCACAAAATAACTGTCCAGAGTGCTCTGTTTCTGGCATCTCTAAGATTTCCCTGAAGTGAGACAGGGTTTTGTCACTAAACATTTTGCAGATATATTTCGTTTCAGCTTTATCAGGGTGGTGTTTCTCTACAAAAGCTTGCACCCTAGTCCACACTGCACACACCTCTTTAATCTCTGAAGAAGGCCCCTCCTTCACTCCCTCTTCCTCCTCCTCTGAAGCAAGTTCCTCAGCTGCAGTCTGTTGCTGTTCAAGCTGAAGCTCTTGCAGGTCTTCAGTGGTAAGCTCTTCCCTGTGGTCCTCCACCATCTCTTCCATATCCTCGTCACTCACCTCCAACCCCAGGGATTCCCCAGTGCCACAATAGAGTCCACAGGGTTGGCAGGGTCAGGGTCAGGGTGAGCCTCAAACCCCTCAAAATCCCTCTCTTGGATACAATCTGGCCACAGTTTTCTCCAAGCAGAGTTAAAAGTCCTGGACGTTACCCCCTCCCAAGCCTTACCTATAAGGCTTATGCAATGGAGGATAGTGAAGTGATTCCTCCAGAACTGTTTTAGGGTCAAATGAGTGTCCAAGGTCACTTCAAAGCACTTTTGAAACACTGCTTTTGTGTAGAGTTTTTTGAAGTTAAAAATGACCTGCTGGTCCATGGGCTGGAGGAGAGGAGTGGTGTTAGGAGGCAAGAACTTCACTGTGATGAAACTGAAGTCCCTAAACACTTGGTCTTGCAAGTCTGGAGGATGTGCAGGAGCATTGTCAAGTACCAGGAGGCACTTAAGTGGCAATTTCTTTTCCAGGAAGTATTTTTTCACACTTGGGCCAAACACATCATTAACCCACTCTGAAAATTTGCCTTGTGACCCATGCCTTATGATTAGCTTTCCACATCACACACAATCTATTCTTGACATTGTTTTTCTTGAACACTCTGGGATTTTCTGAGTGATACACAAGTAAAGGCTTCACTTTGAAATCCCCACTAGCATTACCACACAACAAAAGAGTAAGCCTGTCTTTCATAGGCTTGTGTCCTGGCAGTACCTTTTCCTCCTGGGTAATGTAGGTCCTGTTTGGCATTTTCCTCCAAAACAGGCCTGTTTTGTCACAACTGAACACTCGTTGGGGTTCGAATCCTTCAGCCTTTACATAGTCCTGGAATTCATGACCATACTTTTCAGCTGCACATTTGTCAGAACTTGCAGCCTCACCATGCCTTACAACACTGCATGCCATTATGCTTTTTAAATCTATCAAACCATCCTTTGCTGGCCCTAAATTCACAAATTGCAGCACTTGTTCCAGGCATTTTCTTTGCAAGATCCTCATGCAACTGCTTTACCTTCTCACAAATAATCGACTCCACAACACTCTCCCACTAATTCTTTTTCCTTAATCCACAATAATAATAACTTTCCCATCTCTTCCATTATTGGTGGCCTTTGTTTAGTTAGAAAAGTTACTCCTTTTGCAACATTAGTCTCTTTGATTTGTTCTTTCTTTGCCAGGATGGATGTAATTGTTGATTTATTCTTGCTGTACATCCTGGCAAGTTCCACCACCTTCATACCACTCTCAAACTTTTCTATCACTTCACGCTTAAATTCCATGGTGTTTCTCACTTTCTTTACCACAGGAACTTTACTAGGAACTTTCTTTGGAGCCATGGTTACTTATTTCTCAGTTGCACCACAAGAAAAACCATTAAAAACAATGGTAAACATGCAAAATGTTTGGATATGAGCAGACACTTCCTCAGCCACCGAGACACAAAGCCAAACTGAAGCACAAGCTGCCCCAGCTGGCAGATGGATGCGTCCAAAACGGCCGATAACCGGGCGCCGAAAAACCCGCCAATAACCGAGATGGCCGATAACCAAACCAGCCGATAACCGGGGGTCCACTGTATCTACACACAAACACACACACACACACACACACACACACACACACACACACACACACACACACACTGTACAATACTGTACTGTATTGTATATGGAGATGTAGAGGTCAAAGATGCAACTTATAGGACTACTTACACTGAGGCTTCCCTAAATCAATACAAAATTATGTTAACTATAGTCAACACAAAAACAATGTGAGCTACTTATACACTGTACACTAATCTTTAAAAAAATGATCACATAGTCAATACCCTCCAAATCAATGTATAGTAACTACTTTTTTAACCTACTTATCCCAAAAACAATCTCAATGTTCTTGTAGAAAGCTGTTACAAAGCTTCAGGCAAACGTATTTCCTGGGGTGTCACAGTTAAGATAAGATAAGATAAGATTTCGTTCGGATTTTTAACCCCAGAGGGTTAGCCACCCAGGATAACCCAAGAAAGTCAGTGCGTCATCGAGGACTGTAACTTATTTCCATTGGGGTCCTTAATCTTGTCCCCCAGGATGCGACCCACACCAGTCGACTAACACCCAGGTACCTATTTGCTGCTAGGTGAACAGGACAACAGGTGTAAGGAAAAGTGTCGAATGTTTCCACCCGCCGGGAATCGAACCCGGGCCCTCCGTGTGTGAAGGGGGAGCTTAAGCCACCAGGCTAAACACTTTTTCTACATACAGAACCCTGTAGCAATCCAAGACATTGCTGGAGGCAGCAGCAAAGACAGTGGCACACACTTCACATGAGATATACTCATGAATTCTATACTTTCTCAAAAAAAAAAAATAAAAAATATTTATTTTTCCAATATCTGCTATAGCATTAACACCAAAAGATATTAACTTTGGTTTTAGTGATCTTCCTCTTAGCCTTCACACCACTGCAATTTTGAACATCTGATAGTCTTATGGAACTCAAGTTGACTGGGGTCCAATGCACAGTGGGCTTTGGAGCTGGGACAAAAAATAAAACATGAGGACTTTTTCTTTCACACTGTTTCTGGTGAATTCTTACGAGCCAAAACAATGAAGTCTATCTTACCATGTGTTCAATTATTTATCCTGAGAATGTTCTGATCTACTGTCCCACCTGATATAAACCAATGCAAGTTGTCACTGTGTGAGTAAAGGTGATCCTTCTACGCACACTGGTCCTATATTTATTCTGGATCATTATTCATAGTTACATTCTGCAAATATTCATTCTGTGAAGGATTACAGAAGTATTAAGACACATTCAATATGTCTAAGAGTACAAAAGAACTATGAAAGTATATTTTAAAAATACATAAAAGACAAGCCACTCTTGGGGACTAATACTATAACTCCTTCAGATCTGAGGGAAAAAAAAAAGCACCCTTATTTACCTATGTACATACTGTATTGTTGAGAAGTACCAAGTGCAAGCATGTAGCAGGTATGTAAATAAAGCACAGTATAAAGAAGAGAAACTAGTTTGCAATGTTTCATTGTACATGCTCTCTTGTGATATGAGCAATCTCATTAATTAAGTGTTTTTGTAGCATACTTTCTCTGATCCATATTGTATAATATTTTAATCACAGTTACATATACAGAAATCTCAAGTTATGAACAAGTTGTGTTTTCACTGTTCCAAATTATGAAAATGTTGTTTGCAACCCTGAATCTATTATCCTACAGAAAAGAATAGCAGAAAGAATGGTTCTGTGTTACACAAGGTCATCATCACTGATCAGAATTCATAAAACGATCATTTTCTCAACACTATCTTTTAGACATTGTTCAAAAGTGTAAATCATCATACATTCTTAAGATGTGATTTTACTGCACTGTAATATCACTGTACATAACACTGTATATTATAACCTTGTATATTAGTGAGTCACACCAAGTCATATGCTGGTAATTAACATGGAAAAGGTGTATGACAGGGTGGATAGGGGGGCAATGTGGCAGATGTTGCAGGTGTATGGTATAGGAGGTAGGTTACTGAAAGCAGTGAAGAGTTTTTACGAGGATAGTGAGGCGCAAGTTAGAGAATGTAGGAAAGAGGGAGATTATTTTCCAGTAAAAGTAGGCCTTTGACAAGGATGTGTGATGTCACCGTGGTTGTTTAATATATTTATAGATGGGGTTGTAAGAGAAGTAAATGCGAGGGTCTTGGCAAGAGGCGTGGAGTTAAAAGATAAAGAATCACACAAAGTGGGAGTTGTCACAGTTGCTCTTTGCTGATGACACTGTGCTCTTGTGAGATTCTGAAGAGAAGTTGCAGAGGTTGGTGGATGAATTTGGTAGGGTATGTAAAAGAAGAAAATTAAAATAAATACAGGAAAGAGTAAGGTTATGATAACAAAAAGATAAGGTGATGAAAGATTGGATATCAGATTGGAGGGAAAGAGTATGGAGGAGGTGAACGTATTCAGATATTTGGGAGTGGACGTGTCAGCGGATGGGTCTATGAAAGATGAGGTGAATCATAGAATTGATGAGGGGAAAAGGGTGAGCAGTGCACTTAGGAGTCTGTGGAGACAAAGAACTTTGTCCTTGGAGGCAAAGAGGGAAACGTATGAGAGTATAGTTTTACCAACGCTCTTATATGGGTGTGAAGCATGGGTGATTAATGTTGTAGCGAGGAGAAGGCTAGAGGCAGTGGAGATGTCATGTCTGAGGGCAATGTGTGGTGTGAATATAATGCAGAGAATTCGTAGTTTGGAAGTTAGGAGGAGGTGCAGGATTACCAAAACTGTTGTCCAGAGGGCTGAGGAAGGGTTGTTGAGGTGGTTCGGACATGTAGAGAGAATGGAGCGAAACAGAATGACTTCAAGAGTGTATCAGTCTGTAGTGGAAGGAAGGCAAGGTAGGGGTTGGCCTAGGAAAGGTTGGAGGGAGGGGGTAAAGGAGGTTTTGTGTGCGAGGGGCTTGGATTTTCAGCAGGCATGCGTGAGCGTGTTTGATAGGAGTGAATGGAGACAAATGGTTTTAAATACTTGACGTGCTGTTGGAGTGTGAGCAAAGTAACATTTATGAAGGGATTCAGGGAAACCGGCAGGCCGGACTCGAGTCCTGGAGATGGGAAGTACAGTGCCTGCACTCTGAAGGAGGGGTGTTAATGTTGCAGTTTAAAAACTGTAGTGTAAAGCACCCTTCTGGCAAGAGTGATGGAGTGAATGATGGTGAAAGTTTTTCTTTTTCGGGCCACCCTGCCTTGGTGGGAATCGGCCAGTGTGTTAATAAAAAAAAAAAAATTACCTTCAGAAAAATATTCTCTACCATTTCAGAAGATATAATTTTTTTTATGAAAAATCATGACACCCTCAGCACTCTTAATTTCAGGGGTCACAACAGTGAAAGGATTATGGGTTATTTTGGGGGCAATTTACATTTCTAAAGATAGTTTAATTTGTCAACCATTTCATCACCTAACTCAATTAGATTTACATTTAAAATGTAATGATAAAATATGAAATCCAATAATTCCTTGAAGAGCAGGAACATTCAATTCTTTTTTCCAAAATTATTATCAAACATAGCGAGTATCTTGATGTCATATACAGCACAGCAGTCCATTGAGTTATGATATTAATTCATTCCAGAAGAAGTATTGTACAGTACTTCAAAACTCATAACTCAACCCAAAATTACATGGCTTTACAGTAATTGTTCCAAGACCCCAGAAGTGCAACTTTTACTGTACCTTGGTGGTGTGGTGGCAGGGAGTGTGTGAAGAGGAGGCTAATGGTTGGAAGGAGAAACTCCTTCCAACTTCTGACTCTTGAAAAAAATTGACCAGAGTTGTTCATTTCTGTTGCTTTCTTCCGAGACTCTTAAAATAAGATAAAATATTATCTTCAAAAAACACTGGAACTGAGTTCAGTTTTTTCAATGTCTTGGTGCTTCTTTTCACGCCTTCCCAATGAGTAAACAACTCCCAAATTTCTACAGCTGCTATCCAATGGTCATCTTCCTTCCCACAGTCCTTTTCATCCATCTTCCCTAATTCCTGGAGCTCATCTGTTAATTCCTGTCTCTGGTCCTGAATTAACTGCTCCACATCCTCTTCATCAACCTCCAACCCCACTGCCTCACCAAGAGCAACAATCTCCTGGTTTACATCCTCCTCAGCATCAAATCATTCAATCACAGGTTACTGAAAGCCACAAGTTCTTCCAGGCTGCATTGTGGCACCAAGCAGAAACTTCATTCCAGGAATTCACTATGAGCCTCACACAATCTAAGATGTTAAATTTTAGGAGCCATAACAACTTGGTAACACAAAAGATGCCATAATTAAATCATACAAATGCAGTTATGAAGGGTAAATAATCCAAAGTTGGTGCAGACAACACACATGGTACTGTAGCTACAAACTGAAGAGAACAATAAACTTTAGTGCAAATGCTGCTATTGGATGAGATGCTACCCAGATACATTCATTCCCATTGCTGACTGGCTGCTAAGCCTGCTACCGCATCGCTGGTTAGCCGAGACCCACCCACAATCGCTGACCATCAAATGCATGTTGTACCTCAAATTTTTCTTTGCAATTCAAAACTAAATTCCTTTCATGAGGGCAAATCGTAACTCAAAATTATCGTAATTCAAGATTATCATAACTCAAGGGGCCACTGTATTAAACACTGGGCTGCACAGGAACTGTGCAGAAAATCTCTGCATAGAGATCTTTCTCTGTCATGGATACACGATGATAGAGCAGTTATAAAAATATTTAGGTTCCACACACAGTGTAAAAATGATACACAACACTGCAAAATACTGGGGAAAAATGAGCATCATGTAATTTCTGAGAAGAGTCCAACTGTTTTATGACTTTGTTGTGGTAAATATCAACTTGTTGGAAATAACAAATATTTTGGTTTGAATTTTTCATCAATCATTTTATGAACCCACCCTCGTCACTCAAGTTCTGTATAAATGTACAAAATAAATATTCCACTGCCAAGGCCAAGTAACTTTAAAATTTCCTTATCCCTCAGTAAGTAAACTCTAAATACCAATAAGAATACTAATTGAATACCCTTAACACCTTACACAAAATTTTAATAACTATCATAAATATATTTACACTGATCCCTTTTATATACTGTATATGGCAATGTCTATCAAGTCTATAAAAATAATATTAAATACCTAACTGCCTTCATCCCTAATAATCAGATGCCCTCTACAGGAAGTATTTGGAGCACTTAGACCCACCTTGGCAAAGTCATGAACATCAATAGGCCCATATGAGCCTTCCCCACCAGTGTCATTCTCCCAGTCATGCATAAGGACTGGTGCAGCTTTGGGTGGATCATCGAGGTAATAATAAGCTCCTTGAAAAAATCGCCTGGAAAATTGCAAGGGAATTAAATACCACAGTGACTATCAATATAGAAAACTGAATGTTCTTAATTCCACAATGTTTGTATGCATAGTGCATAATATCTATACCAAATACTATAGTAGTGTATTAATTCTTACCCATACAAAACAACAATACAATACTTGCCTCCAGATGACCATGGCAATGACAAGCAAGAAGATGGCAAAGGTGGCACAAATGATGCCAGCAATGATGCCTGCACTCATTTCAAAGCCAGGTCCACTGGCATCTGGGTGAGGCATCTTGTGACAGTCTGGGTAAAGCAGGATCTTGCGTGGGTGTGAAAATGCTCCCTTGTATGTCTTGTTGTTCTCGGAGAAGAAATGCGAATA
Organism: Cherax quadricarinatus; assembly: GCF_038502225.1. NCBI lineage: Eukaryota > Metazoa > Arthropoda > Malacostraca > Decapoda > Parastacidae > Cherax > Cherax quadricarinatus. The sequence goes on from NC_091324.1 coordinate 5,910,963, forward strand.
AGTACCACCACGTATCTTCACTTCGTACATTGTATTGTAGCTTAAATTGGTCAGCAGGAACTGGTTAAAGAAAAAAATATTATAGATAATCAGTCTGTTTTTAAAAGTATTCATTTCCTTATTGTGATAGAGAGAAACTGAGCATGTATTTAATAAATTACCTTAGTTGCTACCTAACTCAATCTATAAAAGGTTAGTGCATAACGTCTGAAAGGTTACTCTACACGGCTACACAAAGACCAAAACGCAAAAGCAGAAAAACTACTCTCTCCAAAGTGATCACAGAAATCTTAAAAATAATCTTCTAATTCAGCCATAGTATGTTGATATTTCTTTAATAAAAACACTAAATATCACAGTAATCTAATATACATAGTGTAAATAATTTCTATGTTTCTCCATCCATATACAATACTGCACAGTATATAAAGGCTACCCTAAACCACAAGTCTTTATAAATTTATCATCCAAAAGACTTCCTTTTTTCCTATGGTTTGGATATTATCATTTTACCTATCCTCTAATAAACCACCTCCACAGCCAATGCTTACCTAACAAACTTGAAAGTGGCCTTCAGAAATCTCGAGAGTTATTCTGGGTGCTTTATACAACACATGTCAGGCCCATTTTGGGGTATGCAGTACCATTATGTAACCCACACCTGAGGAAGAATGTTAAGAAACTGGACGAAGTTCAGAGGTATACAACGAGACTACTTCCACAGTTAAGGGGTATGAGCTACGAGGAAAGGCTCAAGGGATTGGATCTAATGACCCCTAGAGAACAAAAGGACCAGACGACATAACAAAATACTCAGAGGAATCGATAGGACAGAAACAGGCTGTTTAAAAGGTGGGAAACAGGTATTCGCAGCACAGTTGGAAGCCAGAGACAGACGAGTCAGAAGACGTTAAGTAGTGTATTTCTTTGGTATCAGGGTGGTCAAGAAGTGGAATGGCCTCAATGAAGAAGTGGCTAAGGCAGACTCCATATATAGCTTTAAGAATATGTACGATAGGACTCACAAGGCTAGGAGAGCGAATCTGGCAAGCGGCAAGTTGAATGGCAGATCCAAGAGTTAAATTAGACCCCTGTAACTACAAACAGGTGAGGTATGTGCACACTTATACTCACTAACGAAAACCTTGAGTAGCTTTAAAAATAGGTTTAAGTACATGAGTGGGTGTGGGCATAAGTAAGTTTATTCAGGTATACACAAATACAGTTACATAGAATTATCATACATAGCAGCATATGTGTAGAGAACCTAGGATAACCCAAAAAAGTCATCCTAGGTTCTCTACACATATGTATGATAATGTATGTATGATAATTCCATGTAACTGTATTTGTGTATACCTGAGTAAACTTACTTACTTACTTACACCCACACCCACTCATGTACTTAAACCTATTTTTAAAGCTACTCAAGGTTTTCGTTAGTGAGTATAAGTGTGCACATGCCTCTTGGATCTGCCATTCAACTTGCCGCTTGCCAGATTCGCTCTCCTAGCCTTGTGAGTCCTATCGTACATATTCTTAAAGCTATATATGGAGTCTGCCTTAGCCACTTCTTCATTGAGGCCATTCCACTTCTTGACCACCCTGATACCAAAGAAATACACTACTTAACGTCTTCTGACTCGTCTGTCTCTGGCTTCCAACTGTGCTGCGAATACCTGTTTCCCACCTTTTAAACAGCCTGTTTCTGTCCTATCGATTCCTCTGAGTATTTTGTTATGTCGTCTGGTCCTTTTGTTCTCTAGGGGTCGTTAGATCCAATCCCTGATACCAAAGAAATACTACTTAACATCTTCTGACTCGTCTGTCTCTGGGTGGGTATGAGGAACCTGCCAAGCATGGACCAGCAGGCATGCTCCAGTGCTCTTTTCTTTCTTTCTTGTGTGCGTGCGTGCATTCGTTCTATAGGTGTATGAATTTATATACTAGGGGGACTTAGGTGTGGCTATCTAGAAGAGACTAGGAGACTTATGAAACAGCATTAGTATTATTACTATTGTTACTGAGAGCACAGGGAATTTTTTTTTTTTTTTTTTTTTTGGGGGGGGGGGGGGTGTTTAAGTCCCCCCCCTTGGCACTGTCTCTGGTGTGACTCAGTGATGTGTTAAAGAGTTTATGCTGTATAAATACCGCTTAATGAACTGTTTATATAAAGAACTCGACTTCCCATCCCCCCCACCCCCACACATACACCCACACCGTTTGATAAATACACACAAAAAAAGGTGTTAAAAAAACCGAACGCCCGAATTCATCACGTCATGACCGGATACGCCAAAGCCAAACAGTTAAGGGAGGGGGGTGTGCCAGATGGAAGATGCCTGACCTCCACAGAACTAACGTGGCACTGGCAGCCACAGAATAAGCAAGAGGGCACTTCTCTCGGGGGGGGGGGCTAACTAGAACAAATAGAGATCGCTTACGGCCCGTATGGAGCCAATAAGGCATTTAAATTACCAGGAACGCCTTAAAGTCTTTAAAATGTACTCAATGGAGCGGGAGGGAGGGAGGGGAAGGGAAAGGAGGTACCTGAGGGCTTTGTCTCAAATCTGCATACTGATATAAGAAACTGGAGTGAGAGATATGGAAGAAAGTGCCAAATAAACCCAGTGAAAAGCAGGGGTGGAGTGGGCACAATAAGGGAACACTGTATCAACGCTCATGGCCTCATACTATTCGACATCTTGCCAGAAGATATCAGAAACTGCTGGGACAAGTGTAGAAGTTTTCAAGAGGAAACTGAAAAAGTATCTTCACCTGGTGCCAGATCAATAAGACTGTGATTGATATGTGGGTTAGCAGGCCACCAGCAGAAACAGACTGGTTAATTAGGCAAGCACCAGACGAGCCTGGCTCCAGGAGTAGAAAAACTCTCGGAACTCCTCAAAAATATATAAGGTAAGGTACGACTGAAGAGCTAATGTCGCACTGCCCTCCACATTACCACCTTGGCACTGCCCTCCAGCAGAAGCAACACCCTCCAATGTCACTCACGTGGTACCATCAACCGTGTCTTCGTGACAAAGTTCTAATCTAAACGTTCATCACTGATGCGAGAATGACCTACCTTGCCTGTGGGAAACCTCGCTGGTGCTAATTATCCTCAGTTATTTAATCAACTAATGAATATTCCCTCGCGGGTAAAAACAGATAATGAAGACCCGACGGGTAATAACCTGAGCCAGATGACTGGTGACCTGCAACAAGGCGATGAGCAGGAGAGAGGAAAAGGGGGGGGGGGAATAGGCGATGAAGCAGCGGCTTATCCTCTTAAAAAGACATTACTTCACTATTGCTAAGACAATTAATGGATGAATGTTCAGCTTAAAACAACGATTATCTTATTATATGCAGTATTTCTACTGTGCTCGGTAGCCCCGTATTTTTCTGTTTGCGTGTCATTACGGTTTCATTTATTGACTTTGTGGTTTAATTCATTAATTTCTATTAATCTAGGGCAATCAATGCTAACTAAATGCACCCTATAAGATATATATATATAATATATATAATATATATATATAATATATATAATATAAATATAATTATATATATATATATATATATATATATATATATATATATATATATATATATATATATATATATATATATATAATTACTATTGCATTTATTTTTTAATTAATTCATCTTTAGTAAGGGGAAGGTATATAGCTCTATGTTAGAACAAAATATTCCCAGTTGCCCTCAAAACCTCTTTAAGTCTTATGACACACTTATTGATAATAAAAAACTGCGCCTTACTAAAGGAGATAAAATAAATACAATAGTAATTATGAAAGAAAATGATTGCCAAGATAAAATGAATGATCTCTTAGATGATACTGAAACCTATTCCAAACTTAGAAAGAATCCTTTAGAAACCGTTAACAGCAATTTCAATAAAACAATAAAACTTCTACTGAAAGGCAAAGATGAATCAATTAAAAAATTTACTTCCACTAATCCATCTTTACCCTATATGTATGGATTAATAAAAATGCACAAACCAGATATGGTATGCTAAATGAAGAAGTGGAAGGCGATCCCTCAGTCAAATTTATCAGTCACTCGGCCAAGACTAAAACGTGTCGTGACCTGTGAGAAGCGCCCTAAACAATGCTTGTTTCCATACTCAGTGAAGACACTGACTAGCAATGGGAATTAATCTAAACATTGAATCGTCCATGGCGTGTCGCGCTTTGTGTTGGGAGAGACTGAAACAGCCTTGGTACTACAATGATTGGGGTGTTATGTTGTGATGGAAGATAATTAAACAGCTTTGGTGCTACAATGATTCAGAAAATTACTCTTCCATGAAGTGTACAGTCGTACGTCTTCACTAACCTCACATGGGACAACAGTGACAAAATTAAATAACCATTAACTGGAACAAGAAACAAGTCACGGGGTCAATGGCATTTTTTTTTTACAGCCGAAGGTCTCTTGAGTCATCGTTCAAGTGTACCTAACCCAGCAGTCGAGAGAAAAGAAAACAAAAGCATAACTTGCACAACAGAAAATAAGCTAGTGATGTGGACGTCGCAGCAAAACCCAAAAAAAGTTATTTTGTCATCCCTCGCATTACAAAAATTCGTCACTTCAATGAATCAGATGATGACAGATATTGAAGTGATATTCGATGACATGAGTAAGTCGCAAAGTTCCTGGTGACCAGAAGCGTTTCAGTGACATCGCTCTAACAGTGTTATCTATGGCCTGACAGGAGATAGGCTAACAATTATTGACTGTGTTCAATGTCAACAGTGAATTTTCTAACAGGATCCCGAGAAAGTGGGGGGAGGAGGAGAATCTACCCTGCAGATACAACACGTTATGGAATCCCAGACTGTGCGACAACGAAGGAAAAATTCTTAAATGTGTCTAATAATGTTTCTAGTCAATGAGCGACGTACTTTGAAGAATAAAGATAGCCTGTATGATACTTAAGAACTACTACCGGATAACGGCAGATTGAAGTCACGAAGACGATGAACTTTACTGTATACACGAGGAAGTGATGGTCGAATATTACTTCACGCATAACGTGCTGCCAGGAAGTATTCAAATGTATCGTGATCTGCTGTGATGATATCCATGTTCTTATTATGGCCCCTAGCATTAAACCGATTCCAGAGGTGTTTCCTTGTATCATAGATATCGTACAATGACTAGTGATTGATGACACAGTTAAGATTGTAAATACAATTGGAAGACATGATCGTCATGCACACAAGTGCAGGCACGCACCTGATGTCACAGTGTGAGTGCATTTGCAGGGAAAGGGAAGGTTTTTGCTCTAAACCCCTCAAGGGAGTTGCCTTTATGACAATGAAAGGTTCTTGATTCAAGGAACTGGACTTATCCTCATTTCCTTGGGTAGAACCTGAATGTCTCTCATTCCCCAAGCGTTATATGAACCCCAAGGGATATGCACGACTCCGTAAGCGTGATATACCACCTGATTAAAAAAAGTAATATAAAAGTAAGTAAATTCTGTTTCAAAATTGTGGACTCAGCACTGACGAGGAAGACGAACCACCTGGTCTCAAGACTCACTGACGAGGAAGACGAACCACCTGGTCTCAAGACTCACTGACGAGGAAGACGAACCACCTGGTCTCAAGACTCACTGACGAGGAAGACGAACCACCTGGTCTCAAGACTCACTGACGAGGAAGACGAACCACCTGGTCTCAAGACTCACTGACGAGGAAGACGAACCACCTGGTCTCAAGACTCACTGACGAGGAAGACGAACCACCTGGTCTCAAGACTCACTGACGAACCACCTGGTCTCAAGACTCACTGACGAGGAAGACGAACCACCTGGTCTCAAGACTCACTGACGAGGAAGACGAACCACCTGGTCTCAAGACTCACTGACGAACCACCTGGTCTCAAGACTCACTGACGAACCACCTGGTCTCAAGACTCACTGACGAACCACCTGGTCTCAAGACTCACTGACGAACCACCTGGTCTCAAGACTCACTGACGAACCACCTGGTCTCAAGACTCACTGACGAACCACCTGGTCTCAAGACTCACTGACGAACCACCTGGTCTCAAGACTCACTGACGAACCACCTGGTCTCAAGACTCACTGACGAACCACCTGGTCTCAAGACTCACTGACGAACCACCTGGTCTCAAGACTCACTGACGAACCACCTGGTCTCAAGACTCACTGACGAACCACCTGGTCTCAACTCACTGACGAACCACCTGGTCTCAAGACTCACTGACGAACCACCTGGCCTCAAGACTCACTGACGAACCACCTGGCCTCAAGACTCACTGACGAACCACCTGGCCTCAAGACTCACTGACGAACCACCTGGCCTCAAGACTCACTGACGAACCACCTGGTCAAGACTCACTGACGAACCACCTGGTCAAGACTCACTGACGAACCACCTGGTCAAGACTCACTGACGAACCACCTGGTCAAGACTCACTGACGAATCACCTGGTCAAGACTCACTGACGAACCACCTGGTCAAGACTCACTGACGAACCACCTGGTCAAGACTCACTGACGAACCACCTGGTCAAGACTCACTGACGAACCACCTGGTCAAGACTCACTGACGAACCACCTGGTCAAGACTCACTGACGAACCACCTGGTCAAGACTCACTGACGAACCACCTGGTCAAGACTCACTGACGAACCACCTGGTCAAGACTCACTGACGAACCACCTGGTCAAGACTCACTGACGAACCACCTGGTCAAGACTCACTGACGAACCACCTGGTCAAGACTCACTGACGAACCACCTGGTCAAGACTCACTGACGAACCACCTGGTCAAGACTCACTGACGAACCACCTGGTCAAGACTCACTGACGAACCACCTGGTCAAGACTCACTGACGAGGAAGACGAACCACCTGGTCTCAAGACTCACTGACGAGGAAGACGAGCTACCTGGTCTCAAGACTCACTGACGAACCACCTTCTCAAGACTCACTGACGAACCACCTGGTCTCAAGACTCAAAGCCCAGAAAAACCTTCGAAACTAGTCGCATGGGGTCATACAGCTCCTGGAATGGGAGGTAATCACGTTTGATCCGAGGAAATGAAAGATCGGTCAAATTCCTTGGATCAGGAGCCCTTAGCCAGCACCAAGGTAGCCTTCTTTGACGGGAGACCAATGTAAAGGCAGTTCCCTCAGCATTATTACATCCAGTACTACTGCAAGATAACAAGTGATTTGTTTAGTTAACCTGGATTTATAGTATGACTTGGGGACAGGGAAGTGGGGGGTATGTATGGGGCAGGGAAGTGGGGGTATGTATGGGGCAGGGAAGTGGGGGTATGTATGGGGCAGGGAAGTGGGGGTATGTATGGGGCAGGGAAGTGGGGGTATGTATGGGGCAGGGAAGTGGGGGGTATGTATGGGGCAGGGAAGTGGGGGGTATGTATGGGGCAGGGAAGTGGGGGGTATGTATGGGGCAGGGAAGTGGGGGGTATGTATGGGGCAGGGAAGTGGGGGGTATGTATAGGGCAGGGAAGTGGGGGTTATGTATGGGGCAGGGAAGTGGGGGGTATGTATGGGGCAGGGAAGTGGGAGGTATGTATGGGGCAGGGAAGTGGGAGGTATGTATGGGGCAGGGAAGTGGGGAGTAAGTATGGGACAGGGAAGTGGGGGGCATGTATGGGGCAGGGAAGTGGGGGGTAAGCATGGGGCAGGGAAGTGGGGTAAGTATGGGGCAGGGAAGTGGGGGGGTATGCATGGGGCAGGGAAGTGGGGGGTATGGGACAGAGAAGTGTGGAGTAAGTATGGGACAGCGACGTGGGGAGTAAGTATGGGACAGGGAAGTGGGGAGTAAGTATGGGACAGGGAAGTGGGGAGTAAGTATGGGACAGGGAAGTGGGGAGTAAGTATGGGACAGGGAAGTGGGGAGTATGGGGCAGGGAAGTGAGGGGTAAGTATGGGGCAGGGAAGTGGGGAGTATGGGGCAGGGAAGTGGGGAGTATGGGACAGGGAAGTGGGGGGTAAGTATGGGGCAGGGAAGTGGGGAGTATGGGACAGGGAAGTGTTGGGTATGGGGCAGGGAAGTGGGGAGTATGGGACAGGGAAGTGGGGAATAAGTATGGGACAGGGAAGTAAGTATGGGGCAGGAAAGTGGGGAGTAAGTATGGGGCAGGAAATGGGGAGAAAAGTATTGAGGCAAGGAATTAGGAAGAAAGTATTGGAGCAGGGAATTAGAGAGAAAGTATTGGGGCAGGGAAGTAGAGAGAAAGTATTGGGGCAGGGAAGTAGAAAGTATTGGGGCAGGGAAGTAGGAAGAAAGTATTGGAGCAGGGAAGTAGAGAGAAAGTATTGGGGCAGGGAAGTAGAAAGTATTGGGGCAGGGAAGTAGAAAGTATTGGGGCAGGGAAGTAGGGAGAAAGTATTGGGGCAGGGAAGTAGGAAGAAAGTATTGGAGCAGGGAAGTAGAGAGAAAGTATTGGAGCAGGGAAGTAGAGAGAAAGTATTGGAGCAGGGAAGTAGAAAGTATTGGGGCAGGGAAGTAGAAAGTATTGGGGCAGGGAAGTAGAGAGAAAGTATTGGGGCAGGGAAGTAGGAAGAAAGTATTGGAGCAGGGAAGTAGAGAGAAAGTATTGGGGCAGGGAAGTAGAAAGAATTGGGGCAGGGAAGTAGAAAGTATTGGGGCAGGGAAGTAGAGAGAAAGTATTGGGGCAGGGAAGTAGAGAGAAAGTATTGGGGCAGGGAAGTAGGAAGAAAGTATTGGAGCAAGGAAGTAGGAAGAAAGTATTGGAGCAGGGAAGTAGGAAGAAAGTATTGGAGCAGGGAAGTAGGAAGAAAGTATTGGAGCAGGGAAGCAGAGAGAAAGCATTGGGGCAGGGAAGCAGAGAGAAAGTATTGGGGCAGCGAAGTAGGAAGAAAGTATTGGAGCAGGGAAGTAGAAAGTATTGGGGCAGGAAAGTAGAGAAAGTATTGGGGCAGGAAAGTAAAGAGAAAGTACTGGAGCAGGGAAGTAGAAAGTATTGGAGCAGGGAAATAGGGAGAAAGTATTGGGGCAGGGAAGTAGGAAGAAAGTACTGGGACATGGAAGTCGGAAGAAAGTATTGGAGCAGGGAAGTAGGGAGAAAGTATTGGGACAGGGAAGTAGGAAGACAGTATTGGGGCAGAGAAGTAGGAAGACAGTATTGGGGCAGAGAAGTAGGAAGAAAGTATTGGGACAGGGAAGAAGGAAGAAAGTATTGGGACGGAAGTAGGAAGAAAGTATTGGGACAGGGAAGTAGGAAGAAAGTACTGGAGCAGGGAAGTAAGAAGAAAGTATTGGGACAGGGAAGAAGGAAGAAAGTATTGGGACAGGGAAGTAGGAAAAAAGTATTGGGACAGGGAAGTAGGAAGAAAGTACTGGAGCAGGGAAGTAGAAAGTATTGAGACAGGAAAGTAGGAAGAAAGTATTGGGACAGGGAAGTAGGAAGAAAGTATTGGGACAGGGAAGAAGGAAGAAAGTAATGGGGCAGAGAAGTAGGAAGAAAGTATTGGGACAGGGAAGAAGGGAGAAAGCATGGGGCAGGGAAGTAGGGAGAAAGTATTGAGGCAAGGGGGAAAGTGGAGAAAGTATGGGGGTCAGGGAAGTGGGGAGAAAGTATGGGAGAGGGAAGGGAAGGAAGAATATTACACAATGACCAGAGCTGCCCGGACACACTATCCTGGTGCAAGAAGTGTTCACTCAAGTTCCACTCTATATATTTCTCCCAAAAAAGATTTCCCTTCCTTGGGCTCGGTACTTAATGTCAGTGAGAGCCACACTGGGGCCGCACTAGTAAGCAGGTTGCGGAGGGGTGGGGGGTGTGGAGAGTTCGGCTGGGGATATCGAGATTAAATGTAATGTATGAGTAGGGGTTGAGTATAGGGTTTTAATTTTTGCCATTAGTCGTGGCAGAAAGGTTAAGGTGAAGTGGGAAAATCTAGGCTAAGAAGCAAGTCGAAGGGTGAATCAAGAGTGAATGAGTGCATTTGCCACTCAATGATGCAGACCATCCCGGCCAAGGAAACACGTGAATCAATATCTCCAACAAGATACCTCTCACCCTCCCAGAAGAAACTCATCTTCACACTTGAAGACATTACACTTATCTACACACTAAACTTCGATTGAGACATCAATGAGCCCGAGAGAGGAAGATGAGGAGAGTGAAAACCAAGAGTGGGAACGATGACCTAACAATATAAACAAACGTTCCATAAGTTGACAATGTGGAAATGACGATAAACAGAAATGTCATAAAACACCGAGCCCGATGGAAGCACACGCAAATGCAGTGTAATCGGATCCTTTATTGCCAACGTTTTCGTGGGCGAAACGTTGTCAATAAAGGTTCTCATTACACTGAATTTGTGTTTCCATCGTGATAATGACGACAGCCACGACAGTGTCGACGACAACGATGATAGTTATGAAGATGATTAAGTTTATGATGGTGAATGGATGAAGAGGGGGGGGGGGGGTATGTCAGCGGTAGTGGTGATGGTCGGAAGTGTTAAGTAGTGTTGAGGGAATGTGTAAGAGGATGTGAGCCCCCCAGGCTTATGTTGTCACAGGTGGCGTGCCTAGACAACCCCCACCAGGCCAGTTCTGGGGAAACGGAGCTTGGCTAGGGCCCTGATGCCACCATGGCATCCTGTGCCTGGCATCACACCGGAAGGAGGATGCCAACAACCTACAGGCAACTCACGCACGCGCGCATGCACAAACATGCGCGCGTGAAAAATAAACTGAGGCAGAAAATGCTACTGTTGTCGAAAAAGACTGTGTGAGTGAGGCTTCCACAAACATGATGACTTCAGCATCCTATACACTCACACAAACATGATGACTTCAGCAGCATATGCACTCACACAAACATGATGACTTCAGCAGCATATGCAAGGACATGCTTAAGAAATGTCAGCAACAATTCTTTGGGATTCTGTACATCAAAAATGTAAGAACAATGTTGATGACATACCCACCTGTGACCCTTCTCAGGATATTACTCCAAGACACTTCTCGTAGATACACGTAAACTTCGAGTACGCAACGCTTATGTGCAACCCTCACAACCTGAACAAAACCCATCTGTGGAAAATTTAAAGGGATGCACTCGAACCAATGCCTGAGCTGGGAGGACCTAAATACGAGAAGACTGCTTGCGCTACCTGTCCTCCAATTAAGGACTAGTCTGCCTGTAACCTGTCTAGCCTGTAAATAATGCCTGGAGTCACTAACCCCCCCCCCCCATCAGGCCTCCTGGCTGATGGCCTGATCAGGCCACGTAGGCACTACAACTACGATGATCAGGGGGCTGATTTGAGAACTTGATTACCTTCTTGAAGACGGCTAGGGGGCGGGGGGTTGCTAGACAATCTCCTTATGCAAGAAGGGTGTTGAACACAGTCCCTTTATACTTACCACTTAGTGTATTCACTGCATCCCTATTTTTCACTGGGGTATTTTGCAGGCTGCCGAGACTCTTGCTATCATATCTGATTTATGCTTCTAAAGCCACAGGAAGTGATTTCGGAGCGCAGATATGGGATAAATCCTTCCAGAATTCCCCGGGTGTAAATTCTGATACATCATTTTCACCTGTGTTCCTGGGAGTGGGTCAATTTCTAATAAATTGCCGTGCATGTATTTCTGAAAGCTTGAAATTTCAGTAAAATGTTGTTCCCAGCTAAGCTTTGTAGGGTGGAACAAACTCCCGAGTACCGTCATAGAAGCTAAGACCTGATGTAGTTTTAAAAATAGGCTGGATAAATACATGAGTGGGTGTGGGTGGGTGTGAGTTGGATTTGACTAGCTTGGGCTCCCAGGTCTGGTGCCGTGCTCCTTCCTTAAGCGGAAGTGACCTGACTAGGTGGTCATTGTTTTAAGCCGGGGAGTGGCATGGACCTGCTTCGCATGGGTCAGTAGACCTGTTGCAGTGTTCCTTCTTTCTTATGTTCTCATGAAGGGAGGATGTTGAAGTCGTGGTCTTCTATACTTAATGAATCCCCGTGTACTCATCGCTCTCCTGTTTTCACCGAGGTTTCTTCCTCAGTCTGTCAAGCCTCCTGTGTTCATATGTAAAGAAAAAAATGTGAAGGTTAGGGACCAGTCCCTCCAGTATCTTCCAAGCGTAAATTATCATGTATCTATCTCGCCTATGTTGTAAGGAGTACAGTTCAAAGGACTTCAGGAGCTCCCAGTAATTCAGATGCTTGACCGAGTTTATACGAGCTGTAAGGATTCTCTGTACATTTTCCAGCTCAGCGATTTTGTCTGCACTGAAGGGGGCCGTTAGGGGTGGGGTGGGGTGGAGTGGGATGGTGCAGGATAGGGTAGGGAGAGCCAGGAAAAAAAAGTCACAGGAGAAAAAGTAACAATAGCAACCTAACACTGAATACACATGTAATGCCACGATATTATGTAAGATGTTTTCAATCTCTACATGTCATGTATTGTCAATATATGACTGACTTAAATGTTTCTGTTTCAGTGCCTTACTTTGCTTAAGAAATTGAATAAAAGATTTTTTACGTGTGTAATGCCACCATATATAAATTGTTGTCAACGTGTACAAGTCATGTATTGTCACTTAACAGACTTAAAATATTTTTTGTTTTATTACGGTATTTAAATAAAACGTGACTTTTTCCTAGCCAAAATTTTGACATTTTTTGTGACTTTTTTTCGGACACCGGCTTAGGTTAAGGGTAGGGTAAGGTAAGGTAAGGTAAGGTAAGGTAAGGTAAGGTAAGGTAAGGTAAGGTAAGGTAAGGTAAGGTAAGGTAAGGTAAGGTAAGGTAAGAAGGTAAGGTAAGGTAAGAAGGTAAGGTAAGGTAAGAAGGTAAGGTAAGGTAAGAAGGTAAGGTAAGGTAAGGTAAGAAGGTAAGGTAAGAAGGTAAGGTAAAAAGGTAAGGTAAGGTAAGGTAAGGTAAGGTAAGAAGGTAAGGTAAGGTAAGGTAAGAAGGTAAGGTAAGGTAAGAAGGTAAGGTAAGGTAAGGTAAGAAGGTAAGGTAAGGTAAGAAGGTAAGGTAAGAAGGTAAGGTAAGGTAAGAAGGTAAGGTAAGGTAAGAAGGTAAGGTAAGGTAAGAAGGTAAGGTAAGAAGGTAAGGTAAGGTAAGAAGGTAAGGTAAGGTAAGAAGGTAAGGTAAGGTAAGAAGGTAAGGTAAGAAGGTAAGGTAAGAAGGTAAGGTAAGAAGGTAAGGTAAGGTAAGCTTATCCGAGCTAACAAATTCATGTTTATTTCCGTATCAGACAAAAATTAAATAAAAATAAAGGGGGAACCTACGTCTGGCACTGCCAGACGTAAAATGGGAAAAACCCCACATTTTCACACGCAAGATAAACGGATTTTGACATCTTTCGTTGTTGAAGCGGGCGTAAGTCCCAACATAAATACTTTGTTATAACAAAAATTAAGCAGCTAAACACACAAGACACAACTAGTAACTGCACAAAAAAACTAAGGTCGACACGTCAGGGAAAACGACAACTTATACCGAGTAAGGTAGTAATGATACAGAAACAATACAGGGGTTGTAAAGTTATGATATAATAAATTCACGTCGGTATAAAGTTAAATAGGCGTGACCAATAGCTGGTTTGTTTTTTACTGATTTTACGTGAGCAGTACACAGCCCCTCTACACGCAGTCTAACATACAAACCATAACCCGGTGTGGCACCGATTTGAGGAACTTGTTCAGGTCACTCTTAAAGACCGCCAGAGGTTTGTTGGCAATTTCCCTTATGCAAGGAGGGAGGGCGTTGAAAAGTTTGTAACCTCTGACACTCGAGTTCTCTCTTAGCTTACTCGTCACGCCTCTGCTTATTAAAAATACTCTGCACTGTCGGCAGTTTTTTCCTGTCGAAGGAGTGATTTCCCGTATTCAGGCTTGGGACCAGTCCATCAAAGATTTTCCAGGTGTAAATTATGATGTACTTTTCTCGCCTCCACTCCAAGAATACTGTTGAAGGGACTTAAGGCATTCCCAGTAGTTTATATGTACAAGTATATACTGTCTGTGAAAGCAATTGAAACTTGTCTTCAATGAATATCACAATGTTGTTTAAGGCACAATGGAAGAGGAACTTTTTATCCTCTTGAAGATTAGCTGTGTCTTCGACGGACGTCACTTTCATCAAGATTCTGGTGTCCTAGTTTTTGTCGGGTATAAGAATGAGAAACAAAAGTGGTCTTGAAGAGCAAAGCCTTTCACTATGAAAGCCTCTGACTTCTCTCTGTTTATTGCTATTCTCCAGGTTCTATCTGTTAAGAAGTTAAATATCCATCTAACCTCTTCACCATTTTTTTTGGATGCATTTTGTGTTATCACATCATGGCCGCACTCGTTGAAAGCTTCTGCGAAATCAGTATACACATCAGGTGCATCCAAGACCATACCACACCATACCATAATGGTCTACGATTTGTGAAAAGGCAAGAGCGACATGCTCTAAATTTATGCTGCCCAGGACTGTACAATTGTTGTGAATCCAAGCGACTGATACTCCTGTTTCTAAGGACCTGCTCAAAGATTTTGATAAAGTGAGAGGTTAGCGCTAATGGGTTATAGTTTTCCGTGTTTGCATTAATGCCTCCTGGATGAACTGAAGCAATATCACTGTTTTTTATTTTTAATAACTGTGGGATGGCACCTGTGTCCTGGCTCCTCCTCCACAGAATACTAAAGGCCAGAGATAATGGTTTCTTGCCATTTTTTTCATGAACATGAAGTTCCACGAGTCTTTTGGTTGACAGGACTGGCATTAATATACTACGATCAAAAGTGGAATAGGGAGGCGTGGATGAGAACAGGGGGGGTAGGGAGGTGTGGATGAGGAACGGGGGTAGGGAGGCGTGGATGAGGAACAGGGGGGTAGGGAGACGTGGATGAGGAACAGGGGGGTAGGGAGACGTGGATGAGGAACAGGGGGGTAGGGAGACGTGGATGAGGAACAGGGGGGTAGGGAGACGTGGATGAGGAACAGGGGGGTAGGGAGACGTGGATGAGGAACAGGGGGTAGGGAGACGTGGATGAGGAACAGGGGGGTAGGGAGGCGTGGTGGAGGAGAAATGAAGAGTGGTGGTGGAGACTAATAGTAACTGAGGGAGCCGAGACCAGCAGAAGGAATATGGAAGATGACGTCAGGCCTAGAAGGAAGGGAAAAAAGAGGGAGGTAGATGTACGAAAGAGGGAGGGAGACAAAGGAATGAACAGAGCAAACACCGGGTAATAAAAATGTAGGAAACAGAGGACTACTTCAATGGTGACAGCAGAGATGATGAGACCAGATGACGATACCAGTGAGCGCGCGCGCGCGCGTGGCCCTACACTCGCATGACTAACCCCACAACACAGCACAATAAGTGAACAATACTAATAACTGCACAACATACACCGATAGAAGAATACACAATAACAGCACAATACATACTGATAAAAGAATATACTGATAACAGAATATACTTATAACAGCACAATGCACAACAACACAATACACACAGATGACACAATACACGCAACAGCATAATACACAGTGATAACAGCACAATGCAGCACAAAAATTGATAACGGCTCAATACACACTAATAACAGTGCAAGGCACTGAAGTTGTTATGAAATGGGAAGGAAGGTAGGGGAGAGATGAGAGAAGGAAGGTAGGGGAGGGGTGAGAGAAGGAAGGTAGGGGAGAGATGAGAGAAGGAAGGTAGGGGAGAGATGAGAGAAGGAAGGTAGGGGAGAGATGAGAGAAGGAAGGTAGGGGAGAGATGAGAGAAGGAAGGTAGGGGAGGGGTGAGAGAAGGAAGGTAGGGGAGAGATGAGAGAAGGAAGGTAGGGGAGAGATGAGAGAAGGAAGGTAGGGGAGAGATGAGAGAAGGAAGGTAGGGGAGAGATGAGAGAAGGAAGGAAGGTAGGGGAGAGATGAGAGAAGGAAGGTAGGGGAGAGATGAGAGAAGGAAGGTAGGGGAGAGATGAGAGAAGGAAGGTAGGGGAGAGATGAGAGAAGGAAGGTAGGGGAGAGATGAGAGAAGGAAGGTAGGGGAGAGATGAGAGAAGGAAGGTAGGGGAGAGATGAGAGAAGGAAGGTAGGGGAGAAATGAGAGGTAAGGAAGGTAGGTAGGGGAGAGATGAGAGAAGGAAGGTAGGGGAGAGATGAGAGAAGGAAGGTAGGGGAGAGATGAGAGAAGGAAGGTAGGGGAGAGATGAGAGAAGGAAGGTAGGGGAGAGATGAGAGAAGGAAGGTAGGGGAGAGATGAGAGAAGGAAGGTAGGGGAGAGATGAGAGAAGGAAGGTAGGGGAGAGATGAGAGAAGGAAGGTAGGGGAGAGATGAGAGAAGGAAGGTAGGGGAGAGATGAGAGAAGGAAGGTAGGGGAAGGGTGAGAGAAGGAAGGTAGGGGAAGGGTGAGAGAAGGAAGGTAGGGGAAGGGTGAGAGAAGGAAGGTAGGGGAAGGGTGAGAGAAGGAAGGTAGGGGAAGGGTGAGAGAAGGAAGGTAGGGGAAGGGTGAGAGAAGGAAGGTAGGGGAGGGGTGAGAGAAAGAAGGCAGTAGAGAGATGAGAGAAGGAAGGTAGGGGAGGGGTGCAGAGAGGAAGGTAGGGGAGGGGTGAGAGAAGGAAGGTAGGGGAGGGGTGAGAGAAGGAAGGTAGGGGAGGGGTGAGAGAAGGAAGGTAGGGGAGGGGTGAGAGAAGGAAGGTAGGGGAGGGGTGAGAGAAGGAAGGTAGGGGAGGGGTGAGAGAAGGAAGGTAGGGGAGGGGTGAGAGAAGGAAGGTAGGGGAGGGGTGAGAGAAGGAAGGTAGGGGAGGGGTGAGAGAAGGAAGGTAGGGGAGGGGTGAGAGAAGGAAGGTAGGGGAGGGGTGAGAGAAGGAAGGTAGGGGAGGGGTGAGAGAAGGAAGGTAGGGGAGGGATGAGAGAAGAAAAGTAGGGGAGAGGTGATGGAAGGCTGTTATTCCATTGTATCTAAAAAGCACTAGAACCTTTTGGTTATTCAGAACCTCTAACATATTCTAACATTACATAACACAGCCACACTAGGTTAGGTTAGGTTCGTCAGGAAACAGGAAAAGTGTTTCCTGACATGGGTCGTAGTCAAATGATCCGCCGTTGGAGCTTTTGGTCATCTGACCGAGGCCTTCCTTTAGCTCACTGGTCCACCCTTTGAAAAATTATGGTCACAGTTATAATCAGTTTTTATTTCAGCAACACCATCAACACTAACTTGCCACTCTCGCGACCAGTTCACCCTCACAGAATACCTTTGATATACATCTGATAAGTTCCGAAAGTTTTCCTACTCTCGGAGCGCTGCCAGGCTCGTCTGGTGCTTGCCTGGTCAACCAGGTTGTTGCTGTTAGTGGCCCGTAGCTCCATATATCCATCAAAGCCTGGTTGCTCTGGCACCTGGCGAAGATACTTGTCAAGCTTCCACTTGAAGACTTCTACACTTGTCCCAGCAGTGTTTCTGATATCTTCTGATAAGATGTTGAATAATCTGCGACCATGAATGTTGACACTGTGTCCCCTTATTGTGTTCACTGCACCCCTGCTTGTCACTGAGTTTATCTTGCACTACCTCCCATATATCTCGCTCCAGTATGTTATGGCAGTGTGTAGATTTGGGGCAAGGCCCGCAAGTACCTTCCAGGTATATATTATCTTGCATCTCTCTCTCCTCCGCTCCAGTGAGTACAACTTTAAGATTAAAGCATCCCCAGTAATTTAAATGCTTTATTGACTCTATGCAGGCAGTAAACGATCTCTGCAATTGTTCCAGCTCTGACATTTCTCCGGCCCTGAATGAGGCCGTCA
>NC_091324.1:5941289-5993789 GCF_038502225.1 Cherax quadricarinatus
GTAGCTTCGTTCCACTGCCCATCTTCTAGAGTAAGGTTAAGTACTTTCGTAAAAATCCGCCTCAGGATACTGTCATATTCGTGCAGTATAGGGTTATCATATGAAGGTGCACATCTTAGGAAATATGTCAACGTGGGTGGACTCAAGCACTTTGTGAGAAGGTACAAGGCATCGTGAGTGTCAAGATCGCCTATTCGTTGTTCCATTCTCCTCAATTCTTCCAATTTCTTCCTGAGGATTGTGTCAATGGCATCGCTTCCCAGAGGTGCTCCAATCAAGACGCTATATATATATATATATATATATATATATATATATATATATATATATATCATGTGGGAGTTCGAACACGTGGATAGGGTAAAGTAATACTCACGTAGGCTGGTAGTACGTATAATTACGGATAATGTGGGGAGCGCCCAAACAGCCGTACCTATCTCCTTGCTCACTCTCGTATGACTGACTGGCCGCCCACAGTACCCATATGTGAGGGGGTCTTTGAATACTGCTGTGGTCAGCACAATATGAATACAGACAGTGACTCAGGCAGAGACGGTTGGTAGTGAGTTATCTACTGGTACACTGGTTACTACTTGAGATTATATATATATATATATAATTATATATATGTCGTGCCGAATAGGCAGAACTTGCTATCTTGGCTTAAATAGCAATGCTCATCTTGCCATATAGGACAAGTGAAAATTTGTGTATGCAATAATTTCGCCAAAATCATTCTGAACCTTACGAAAAAAATATATTTCATTGTGTTTGTTTAGTATTAAATTATTGTAAACAAATTAAAATATATTTAGTTGGGTTAGGCTAAAATAAATTGCGCTTGTTATAATAAGGTTAGGTAAGTTTTCTAAGTTCCTTTTGGTGCAAAATTATAAATTTTTACATCAACATTAATGAAAAAATATATCTTTAAACGTTTAAGAGAAAATTTTAGAAAGGACTTAATTTTAAATGAGTTCTTGCTAATTGACCAGTTTTACATATTCGGCACGATATATATATATATATATATATATATATATATATATATATATATATAAACTCGCTGAACATATTCAGATCATGTAAACACGTACGGATGATGCAACTAAACTCGGCGCCATCACTCTTCACGCAATACACACAAGCTGTCCGCTTGCGGCGGTAGGGAAACATAACTAGTGCAGTGTAGGTCAGTACTTTTATGATTAATAAATACTTAAGTCTAATTTTAAAGTTATAAAACCCTTGTTTAAAATGACCGAGCAACAGAAGAATATAAAACGGAAATACAAACACGAAAAAGTGTGTGTTAACCAACAACAGGAAGACGATTTTGCTTTTACTGTTAAGGATGAAAAGGCTCTGTGCCTTATCTGTCATACAACCATCACCCACTTAAACTTTTGAAATCTAATTTAGTCACTCAACAAAACACCATATTTTCCCTTTGTGAGCCAAGTGATGAAGAATTTGTAAAAAACGAATATTAGTGATGTAATTGCAATTTTCGCTCCAGAAAACTCAAAACTTAAGCAGGCAATAAAACAAATTTATATTTCCCACCGCACTACTGAGAGACGCATTTCTGAAATTAGTTCTACAGTCGTATGTTCAATGCAGAGTGATCGGAAAAGCTCCGTTGCTTGCAGCTTAGCATTGTATGAATCTACAGATATTCAAGAAATCCCTCAGCTAGCTACATTTTCTCGCTATGTTACAAACGCTGGAAATGTAAAAGAAGAATTCTTACACCTGATAAACTTATAGGAAACCACAAAAAAAGTATCGACATAAAAAATACACTTAACAAAGTTTCATTAAATGCTCAACTACCATTGCATAAACTTGTTAGCACTGCAAGAGACGGAGCATCAGCTATGGTAAGTCAAAATACTGGCCTAGTTGGGTAACTGACACATGATCTCAACTATCCTCAATCTCTCTAACCATTGTATCATCCAACTTGAGTATTTAGTAAGCAAACACTTCAAGTTCAACAATGGCACATAATACGTTTTAGAAATTGAGTTTTATTCGAGCAAGTGCAAAAGCACACCGTTAATTTTGGTATTTTATTGAGGAGCTGGAGCTTGAAGAAAAGCTAAGTGCCCTTCCATTCTACTGTATTGTAAGATGGTTATCAACTACCAATGTTTTGAACAAGTTTGTTTCTCTTTTTGAACCCATCATTGCTTTCATTAAAGAAAAAGAAATATCTACAACTAGAATATCACGAATGCGTACAGGATCTGATATTCATAAAATATTTAATGCAACATCTCCAATATTTAAATCTGGCACTTTAAGGTAGGAACAACGTTATTCGAGAACTTGCCCAATCAGTTTTCAGAATAAAATAAATGTTTTTCAGAGAGCTCTAACAACGAAGAAATTTGACCACTTTCCCAACCTTAAATTAAGAATAACTGCTTTTCTTGACATTGAAATTAAAGGCAGTAAATTGAAACAATACGAAGGAAAATTAGAAACTATAATGGTTTCGATAACAAGGTTGAGAAGCTTAAAAAGTTAAAGCCATGTTTTCAATTTCTTGTGAATCCTTCAGTGACTGATGTCATCAACGATGAATGTGCTGTTGTTGAATCTTTTGCATTGGATGTTGCTTCAATAGAAACAGAGCTTATTGAGCTGCAGGAAGATGTGGGTTTGAAGCTAGTACATAAAAGCTCATCTCTGACTGACTTTTGGAAACAAATCCCAGAAGCAAAGTATCCCAATCTTCAGAAAATTGTCTTCCGAATACTGTGTCAAAACATCGCGCCATCCTCACTATCAGCCACCTCACTGAGCTTCTTTAAACAGCTCTGACATCATACCAGCCAGATTTTTAAATATTAACTGCAAAAATGATGACTGGAACTCTTGAAGTATCAGAGATTAAATATATTCTGTGTTAGTGAGGACTGCTATATAGCCGTATTTTTTATTTATAAATACAATTTTAAAATAATATTTTATGTGGTTCTTGAACATTCAAAAATGTATGCAAAGTATTATATTTGACTCTTCTTATCGAAGTTCTTGCCCACCCCTGATATAAACTACTGACAGGGAGGCGCATGGGGTTGTAGGCATACACAACATCAATTAAGCAAATAATAATAGGAAGGAGAGAGAGCAGAGATAATAAAGGTGCAGAAGATTATGACTGAGAATTGAGACTATGCTGGATACGTATGTATCCAATACGTATATATCCTACTTGCTGTAGGGAGGACCTGCCTAGCATAGGCCAGTAGGCCTACTGCAGCCGTCATTATGTTTAATATTCATATGTAAGAGAAGAAAGGAAGGAGTTAGGAAGACAAGACAATGAGGAGGAAGGCGAGAGGAAAAGAAGAAAACAGGTAATAGATTAAGTTTTAGATTTTACTGCCGAAGAGGCAGAGGACGGTAGCACATGAGTACCTAGATAAACAAAAGGCCTAGGAACTAGGGCTAAAAGAGTTAAGAGGAATACATCTGGATATATATAAAATTTAGTTTTCATCTGTTGCAAGAAAATTTAGGACTTTTGCTTAAAAAATATCTGATATCTTAGGTTAGTATACTATTTCCAGGTTCCTGAGTAAGTGGACAACAACACAGTATTCGCGAAAGTGACAATAAGGCTAGCCGCATACTTTGTATTTATTTACTTTAATGATCGTTTGCGTGTTAGCCAACCGGCCAGTACTTATAACCAAGCTTAAGCCTAAAACATCAATCTGATTGCTAGCTGACCTGTAAAGAAAAGTAACCTGTGATATATGCCTCTGATATACCTTTGATCAGTTCCGAGAGCTTTTCTACTCCCAAAACCCGGCCTTGGAGGCCAGGCTTATCTGGCACATCAATGTATCTGTGAAATGTACCTGTGACCGGTCCAGTGATGTTCCTACCTACCTACCTGGAGGGTATTCCGGGGATCAACGCCCCCGCTGCCCGGTCCATGACCAGGCCTCCCGGTGGATCAGGGCCTGATCAACGAGGATGTTACTGCTGGCCGCACGTAGTCCAACGTACGAACCACAGCCCAGTTGATTCGGTGCTGATTTTAGGCATCCGTCCAGCTCCTTGAAGGCAGCCAGGGGTCTATTGGTAATTTCCCTCATGGTTGGTAGGAGGCTGTTGAACAGTCTTGAGCCCCAGGCACTGTGTTTTCTCTTAGTGTACTAATGGCGCCCCTACTTTTCACTGGGAGCATGTTGCAGCGCCTGCCAAGTCTTTTGATTTCGTATGGAGTGATTTGCGTGTGCAGATTAGGAACCAGTCCCTCCAGGCTTTTCCCGGTGTCAATTATGATGCATCTCTCTTCCCTGTGCTCCAATGAGTACAAGTCAAGTGCTGCCATGCGTTCCCAGTAGTTGAAGTGTTTAATGGAACTTGTGTGTCTAGTAAAGGTTCTCTGTACATTCTCTGGATCTACAATTTCATCTGCCTTCAATGGAGATGTTAATGTACAGCAGTATTCCAGTCTAGAGAGAACAAGTGATTTAAAAAGGATCATCACTGGCTTGACATCTCTTATCTCATTATCCATCCCATCAGTTTCCTCGCAGATGTGATAGTGGCATTGTTGTGGTCCTTGACGGTGAGATCTTCAGACATTACCACACCTGGGTCCTTCACATTACTTTTCCGCTCTATTGTGTGATTAGAGTTTGCAGTTCTAGCTATTATTTCCTCAGTTTTCCATAACGGAGTAGTTGGAATTTGTCCTCATTGAACACCGTTTTGTTCTCCGTTGCCCACTGGAAAACTTGGTTTATATCTTCTTGGAGATTTGCCATGTCCTCAATGGATGACACTCATGTAGATCCTAGTATCGTCTGCAAAGGATGATACGGCGCTATGGTTCACATCTCTGTCCATGTCTGATATGAGGATGAGGAACAGGATAGGGGCGAGTATTATGCCTTGTGGAACAGCTCTTCACTATGGCAGCTTCCGATTTAACTCTGTTTACCACTACTCTTTGTGTTCGATTGGTTTCCAATGCATCCAAGACCATATCATAGTGGCCCAATAGTTGCGAGAGGCAGGAGCGACCTGCTCTGAACCCATGTTGCCCTGGACTGTGCAACTGTTGGGAGTCCCAAGTGGTTTGCAATCCTGCTTCTTAGAACTCTTTTAAAGATTTTTATGATGTGGGATGTTAAAGCTATTGGTTTATAGTTCTTAGCTATTGTTTTGCTGCCACCTTTATGGAGTGGGGCTATATCCGTTGTTTTTAGTAACTGGAATCTCACCTGTCTATGTTCCTTCTCCATAGCATACTTAGGGCCCGTGAGGGGTTTCTTGCAGTTCTTAATGAACACAGAGTTCCACGAGTCTGGGTCTGGGGCTGAGTGCATGGGCATGTTGTCAATGGCTTTCTCAAATTCTAGTGGAATTAAGGTTATGTCAGAAATTTGGCATACATTGACAGGGTTTTGAGGCTCATTCATGAAAAAATTATTTGGATTGTCTATCTTTAGACTGATTAGTGGCTCGCTGAACACAGTCATATTGAGATTTCAGTATCTCACTCGTTTCTTTGTTGACATCTGTGTAGGATCCGTCTTGTCTGAGCAGGGCCTTATACTAGAAGTGGTTTTCGCCTTGTTTTTGGCGTATGAAAAGAAATATTGCAAATTTCTTTCAATTTCACTAATCGCTTTTAGCTCCTGTCTCTCCTGGATCGTGTACGAGTCCTTTAACTTAAGTTCAATATTTTCCACTTCTCTGGTTAGCGCTTCCTTCCGTATTTCAGATAATCCAGCATTCTTGAAGAGCTCTGTGATTCTTCGCCTTCTCCCATTTAGGACAGTTTACCTGGTCCCAGTTGATGTTCTTGTGGAAGTTGAGTTTGGTCAAGGTACCCTCATAGGTGAAGGCATTTTGCTGATCATGACACCTGAGCATGTAAGTCTGGACTTCTATTAGATTATGATCAGAATTAGTTGTTTTTGATACGTTTCTTACAGGTCCTTATTATTTGTGACCTATTCTGTGATGTGTCTGTGACCGGTTCTGTGACGTGCAACTGATTTAGAAACCTGTTCTAACCTTGTTGATTGTTCAACCAGGTTGTAGCTGTTAGCGCCCGCTAGCTCACATAGAATTCACAGCATAGTTGATCTGGAATGGAAGAGAGAAGGAAAGGAGGGCATGGTAAGAAGGGAAGAGGAAAGGAGAGGAAGATGGGAAGAAGGGAGAGGAAGGTGGGAGGAAAGGAGAGGAAGGTGGGAGGAAAGGAGAGGAAGGTGGGAAGAAAGGAGAGGAAGGTGGGAGGAAAGGAGAGGAAGGTGGGAGGAAAGGAGAGGAAGGTGGGAGGAAAGGAGAGGAAGGTGGGAGGAAAGGAGAGGAAGGTGGGAGGAAAGGAGAGGAAGGTGGGAGGAAAGGAAAGGAAGGTGGGAGGAAAGGAGAGGAAGGTGGGAGGAAAGGAGAGGAAGGTGGGAGGAAAGGAGAGGAAGGTGGGAGGAAAGGAGAGGAGGGTGGGAGGAAAGGAGAGGAGGGTGGGAGGAAAGGAGAGGAGGGTGGGAGGAAAGGTGTGGAGGGTGGGAGGAAAGGAGAGGAAGGTGGGAGGAAAGGAAAGGAAGGTGGGAGGAAAGGAGAGGAGGGTGGGAGGAAAGGAGAGGAGGGTGGGAGGAAAGGAGAGGAGGGTGGGAGGAAAGGAGAGGAAGGTGGGAGGAAAGGAGAGGAAGGTGGGAGGAAAGGAGAGGAAGGTGGGAGGAAAGGAGAGGAAGGTGGGAGGAAAGGAGAGGAAGGTAGGAGGAAGAGGAAGGCTGGAGGAGAGAAAGGTAGGAAGAAAGGAGAAGGTAGGAGGAGAAGAAGGTAGGAAGCAAGAAGAGTAGGAACGAAGGAGTGATGAAACTAAAGGAAAGCAGGGAAGAGAGAGAAGGAAACAAAGTGGAGATAAAGCGAGCCACCAAATGAAACAGTGGAGATGGAGGATGTGTGGGAGGGAGGAAGGTGGGGGAAGGGGGGGAGGGGTCACACCTGCTCAACACAGCAGCGTAGAACACAACACTTCCCTACACTACAAGGCAGACCAGGACAAGAAGAGTGTAGACCAGGGCAAGGAAGCGGCAAGAGCATAAGTGACATTTAGGGAGCACTATGACCACAAGGTAAGGAAAAAGTGGGGAGACCAGGGCAAGGTAGAAAATAAAAAGTAAGAGATAAACGAAGAGAGCAAAAAATATTTCCAGGAAAAAGGATAAGCAAGAAGACAAGGGGAAGAATGGGAGCATAAGGGAGAAGAGGCAGGAAGAAGAGGGTGTGTGTATGTGTAAGGCTGACACAAGGAATGAATCACTTAAGATACCTGAAGCCACCTTGCAAGATGAACCCATGAAGCAGGGTCATGGGTGTCTCGTAGTACCTGCAGTAGCATGGGTTCCGACACACCTAAAATGAACCCATAAAGCAGGGTCATGGGTGTCTCGTGGTACCTGCAGCAGCGTGGGTTCCTACACACAATTCTGTGTACACATACGTAACCAGTGTCTTGACACTCATCGTTACAGCATCAGGTAGTGTGTATATGATATACTTTTATGAGTGTATATGATATACCTTTATGAGTGTATATGATATGCTTTTATGAGTTCCAAGAGTTTTTTTTTACTCTCAGAGCCTGGCCATAAGCCAGGTTTGTCTGGTGCTGCAGATCTAAAATCCACATGTATAACACTCCACATAGCTGTGTTCCACACCTACAACACTCCACATAGCTGTGTTCCACACCTACAACACTCCACATAGCTGTGTTCCACACCTACAACATTCCACATAGCTGTGTTCCACACCTACACCACTCCACATAGCTATGTTCCACACCTACAACATTCCATATAGCCGTGTTCCACACCTATAACACTCCACATAGCTGTGTTCCACACCTATAACACTCCACATAGCTGTGTTCCACACCTACAACACTCCACATAGCAAGAAGACACAATCGGGGAGGGACAAGAAGATACAGTCAGGGGGAAAAACAAGAAGATAAGTCGGGGGGGAAACAAGATAGTCAGGGGGGGGGGAACAAGGAGATACAAAGGGGAAACAAGAAGATACAGTCAGTGGAAACAAGAAGATACAGTCAGGGGGAAACAAGATACAAAGGGGAAACAAGAAGATACAGTCAGGGAGGGAAACAAGAAGATACAGTCAGGGAGGGAACAAGATGATACAGTCAGGGAGGGAAACAAGAAGATACAGTCAGGGAGGGAACAAGATGATACAGTCAGGGAGAGAAACAAGAAGATAGTCAGGGGGAAACAAGAAGATAGGGGGGAAATAAGATACAATCAAGGGGGGAAATAAGATACAATCAAGGGGGGAAACAAGAAGATACAGTGAAGTGGGAAACAAGGTACAGGAAAAAACAATATACAGTCAGGTGGGAAAAAGAAGATACAATCAAGGGGGGAAACAAGAAGATACAGTCAGGGGGGAAAACAAGATACAGCTAGAGGTGGGAAACAAGAAGATACAGTCAAGGAGAAAACAAGATACAGTCAGAGAAACAAGAGAAAGCAATGAAAGTGTAAAAAATAATAGGAAAAAAGTACAGATGAAACAGAAGGGAAGTTGGAGAGGGAAAGTGAGGGGGGGAGGGGGTAGGTGATGGTAGCTGTGGTGATGGTAGCTGTGGTGGTAGCTGTGGTGATGGTAGCTGTGGTGGTGATGGTAGCTGTGGTGATGGTAGCTGTTGTGATTGTAGCTGTTGTGATTGTAGCTGTTGTGATTGTAGCTGTTGTGATTGTAGCTGGTGGTGATGGTAGCTGATGTGATTGTAGCTGGTGGTGATGGTAGCTGTTGTGATTGTAGCTGGTGGTGATGGTAGCTGTTGTGATTGTAGCTGGTGGTGATGGTAGCTGTTGTGATTGTAGCTGGTGGTGATGGTAGCTGGTGGTGATGGTAGCTGGTGGTTAGCTGTGATAGTAACTGGTGGTGGTGATGGTAGCTGTTGTGACTGTAGCTGGTGGTGATGGTAGCTGGTGGTGATGGTAGCTGGTGGTGGTGATGGTAGCTGTGGTGGTGGTAGCTGTGGTGATGGTAGCTGTGGTGATGGTTGCTGTGGTGATGGTAGCTGTGGTGATGGTAGCTGTGATAGTAACTGGTGGTGGTGATGGTAGCTGTTGTGATTGTAGCTGGTGGTGATGGTAGCTGGTGGTTAGCTGTGATAGTAACTGGTGGTGATGGTAGCTGGTGGTTAGCTGTGATAGTAACTGGTGGTGGTGATGGTAGCTGTTGTGACTGTAGCTGGTGGTGATGGTAGCTGGTGGTGGTGATGGTAGCTGTGGTGGTGGTAGCTGTGGTGATGGTAGCTGGTGGTGATGGTAGCTGGTGGTAGTGATGGTAGCTGTGGTGGTGATGGTAGCGGTGATGGTAGCTGGTGATTTTAGCTGTGGTGATAGTAACTGGTGGTGATGGTAGCTGTTGTGATTGTAGCTGGTGGTGATGGTAGCTGTGGTGGTGGTAGCTGTGGTGGTGGTAGCTGTGATGGTGGTAGCTGTGATGGTAGCTGTGATAGTGGTGATGGTAGCTGTGGTGGTGGTAGCTGTGATGGTAACTGTGGTGATTATGGTAGCTGTGGTGATGGTAGCTGTTGTGGCGATGGTAGCTGTGGTGATGGCAGTTGTGATGATGGTAGCTGTGATGGTAGCTGTGGTGATGGCAGTTGTGATGGTAGCTGTGATGGTAGCTGTGGTGATGGTAGCTTTGATGGTAGCAGTGGTGGTGATGGTAGCTGGTGGTGGTAGTGATGGTGGTGATTTTAGCTGTGGTGATAGTAACTGGTGGTGGTGATTGTAGCTGGTGGTGATGGTAGCTGTGGTGATGTTAGCTGATGGTGATGGTAGCTGTGGTGATGTTAGCTGATGGTGATGGTAGCTGTGGTGATGTTAGCTGATGATGTTAGCTGATGGTGATGGTAGCTGTGGTGATGGTAGCTGTGGTGGTGATGGTAGCTGTGATGGTAGCTGGGTTGATGGTAGCTGTGGTTGTGACGGTAGCTAGGGTGAGGGTAGCTGGGGTGATGGTGATAGTAGGTTGTGGTGATGGTAGCTGGGGTGATGGTGATAGTAGGTGGTTGTGATGGTAGCTGACGGTGGTGATGGTAGCTGGGGGTGGTGGTGATGGTAGCTGGGGGTGGTGGTGATGGTAGCTGGGGGTGGTGGTGATGGTAGCTGGGGGTGGTGGTGATGGTAGCTGAGGGTGGTGGTGATGGTAGCTGAGGGTGGTGGTGATGGTAGCTGGGGGTGGTGGTGATGGTAGCTGGGGGTGGTGGTGGTGGTAGCTGGGGGTGATCGTGGCTGGGGTGATGGTAGCTAGTGGTGGTGATGGTAGCTGGGGTGGTGATGGTAGCTGGTGATCGTAGCTGGGGTGATGGTAACTAGTGGTGGTGATGGTAGCTGGCGTGGTGATGGTAGCTGGGGTGGTGGTGGTAGCTGGGGGGGTGGTGATCATAGCTGGTGGTGATCGTAGCTGGGATGATGGTAGCTAGTGGTGGTGATGGTAGCTGGGGTGGTGATGGTAGCTGGGGTGGTGATGGTAGCTGGGATGATGGTAGCTAGTGGTGGTGATGGTAGCTGGGGTGGTGATGGTAGCTGGGGTGGTGATGGTAGCTGGGGTGGTGATGGTAGCTGGGGTGGTGATGGTAGCTGGTGGGGTGACGGTAACTGGTGGTGATGGTACTTTATGGTGATGGTAGCTGGGAATGGTGGTGATGGTAGCTGGGGTGGTGATGGTAACTGGTGGTGGTGATGGTACTTTGTGGTGATGGTAGCTGGTGGTGGTGATGGTAGCTGGGGTGGTGATGGTAGCTGGTGGGGTGATGGTAGCTGGTGGGGTGATGGTAGCTGGTGGGGTGATGGTAGCTGGTGGGGTGATGGTAGCTGGTGGTGGTGATGGTAGCTGGTGGGGTGATGGTAGCTGGTGGTGGTGATGGTACTTTGTGGTGATGGTAGCTAGTGGTGGTGATGGTAGCTGGGGTGGTGATGGTAGCTGGTGGGGTGATGGTAGCTGGTGGGGTGATGGTAGCTGGTGGGGTGATGGTAGCTGGTGGGGTGATGGTAGCTGGTGGGGTGATGGTAGCTGGTGGGGTGATGGTAACTGGTGGTGGTGATGGTACTTTGTGGTGATGGTAGCTGGGAATGGTGGTGACAGAATGCTAGGGAGGACTGAAGCAACATAAGACCAGACAAGGTACAAATCCGTTACCAGTTATCCGTGTCAAAATATAACCACCGGAGTAAGGTGAGGTAGAGGCGCGGAAGTTGACGCAGGAGTGAGGTTACCTGGAGCCCCTTCTGGAGGCCATCCCCGCATCCAGGTCCCAGACCAGGCCTCCCGGTTCGTGGCATAATCGATCATGTTGTTAGTGCCCGCCACACGCAGTTTAACGTATGCACCACAACCTGGCTGATCAGGAACTGTTTTGAGGCATTCGTCGAATTTCTTCTTGTAAACAGCTTGGTGTTTGTTGGTAATTCCCCTTATGTCTAAAGGGAGGGTGTTGAAGAGTTGTGGTTCCATAACACTTGGTGTACTCATCGCTTCCCTGCTTTTCACCGGAGATATCCTGCACAGTCTGCCAAGCTTGTGTTCATCAGCAGTCATTTCGATGTGCAGGTTTGGGACCCAATCCTCCAGTATTTTCCAAGTGTAGATTATGATTCATATTATTCGCCTACGTTCTAACGAGTGCGTTTCTAGGGAATTTAGACGCTTCCAGTAATTAAGGTGTTTGACTGAGCTTATGCGAACTGTGAAGTTTCTCTAAAAAATGTGGAACGTTTCACGATTTTGCAGGTCATCCTTGCACTGGGGTCATGCTTACCAGGTCATCCTTGCACTGGGATCATGCTTACCAGGTCATCCTTGCACTGGGGTCATGCTCACCAGGTCATCCTTGCACTGGGATCATGCTTACCAGGTCATCCTTGCACTGGGGTCATGCTTACCAGGTCATCCTTGCACTGGGATCATGCTTACCAGGTCATCCTTGCACTGGGGTCATGCTCACCAGGTCATCCTTGCACTGGGGTCATGCTCACCAGGTCATCCTCGCACTGGGGTCATGCTCACCAGGTCATCCTCGCACTGGGGTCATGCTCACCAGGTCATCCTCGCACTGGGGTCATGCTCACCAGGTCATCCTCGCACTGGGGTCATGCTCACCAGGTCATCCTTGCACTGGGGTCATGCTTACCAGGTCATCCTTGCACTGGGGTCATGCTCACCAGGTCATCCTTGCACTGGGGTCATGCTCACCAGGTCATCCTTGCACTGGGGTCATGCTCACCAGGTCATCCTTGCACTGGGGTCATGCTCACCAGGTCATCCTTGCACTGGGGTCATGCTCACCAGGTCATCCTTGCACTGGGGTCATGCTCACCAGGTCATCCTTGCACTGGGGTCATGCTCACCAGGTCATCCTTGCACTGGGGTCATGCTCACCAGGTCATCCTTGCACTGGGGTCATGCTCACCAGGTCATCCTTGCACTGGGGTCATGCTCACCAGGTCATCCTTGCACTGGGGTCATGCTCACCAGGTCATCCTTGCACTGGGGTCATGCTCACCAGGTCATCCTTGCACTGGGGTCATGCTCACCAGGTCATCCTTGCACTGGGGTCATGCTCACCAGGTCATCCTTGCACTGGGGTCATGCTCACCAGGTCATCCTTGCACTGGGGTCATGCTCACCAGGTCATCCTTGCACTGGGGTCATGCTCACCAGGTCATCCTTGCACTGGGGTCATGCTCACCAGGTCATCCTTGCACTGGGGTCATGCTCACCAGGTCATCCTTGCACTGGGGTCATGCTCACCAGGTCATCCTTGCACTGGGGTCATGCTCACCAGGTCATCCTTGCACTGGGGTCATGCTCACCAGGTCATCCTTGCACTGGGGTCATGCTCACCAGGTCATCCTTGCACTGGGGTCATGCTCACCAGGTCATCCTTGCACTGGGGTCATGCTCACCAGGTCATCATTGCACTGGGGTCATGCTCACCAGGTCATCCTTGCACTGGGGTCATGCTCACCAGGTCATCCTTGCACTGGGGTCATGCTCACCAGGTCATCCTTGCACTGGGGTCATGCTCACCAGGTCATCCTTGCACTGGGGTCATGCTCACCAGGTCATCATTGCACTGGGGTCATGCTCACCAGGTCATCATTGCACTGGGGTCATGCTCACCAGGTCATCATTGCACTGGGGTCATGCTCACCAGGTCATCCTTGCACTGGGGTCATGCTCACCAGGTCATCCTTGCACTGGGGTCATGCTCACCAGGTCATCCTTGCACTGGGGTCATGCTCACCAGGTCATCCTTGCACTGGGGTCATGCTCACCAGGTCATCCTTGCACTGGGGTCATGCTCACCAGGTCATCCTTGCACTGGGGTCATGCTCACCAGGTCATCCTTGCACTGGGGTCATGCTCACCAGGTCATCCTTGCACTGGGGTCATGCTCACCAGGTCATCCTTGCACTGGAGTCATGCTCACCAGGTCATCCTTGCACTGGGGTCATGCTCACCGGGTCAACCTTGCACTGGGGTCATGCTCACCGGGTCATCCTTGCACTGGGGTCATGCTCACCGGGTCATCCTTGCATTGGAGTCATGTTCACCGGGTCAACCTTGCACTGGAGTTATGCTCACCAGCTCATCCCTGCACTGGAGTCATGCTCACCAGCTCATCCTTGCACTGGAGTCATGCTCACCAACTCATCCTTGCACTGGAGTCATGCTCACCAACTCATCCTTGCACTGGAGTCATGCTCACCAGCTCATCCTTGCACTGGGGTCATGCGCACCAGCTCATCCTTGCACTGGGGTCATGCTCACCAGCTCATCCTTGCACTGGGGTCATGCTCCTGTCTCTTGCAGCGTTATTTTTATTATATGTACTACCGAAACAGTACAGGAAGGAGACGCAACAAGGAAGAGAGAGGAATGAGCAGGAGAAAGATTTTATGATGAGAGAATAGGAGAGAGAGGGAGAGCAAAGAAAGGGAAGGGGACAGAGAGAGCAAGGAGACAAAGAAAGGAGAGAGAGCAAAGGGACAGAGAAAGGAGAAACAACAAGGGAACATAGAGGGAAGAGGACAGAGAGCGCGCAAGAGGACAGAGAAAGGCTTCGGGACAGAGGAAGGGGACAGACAGGGCAAAGGAAGAGAGAAAGGAAGTGAAGAGAGAGCAAGGGGACAGAGAGCATGGGGAGAGAGAGAGCAAGTCAACACAAATATTGCGCATGGGGACAGATGAAGGGTAAAGGGGGGGGGGACAGAGGGAACAACTATCCCAACATTGTAGTTGGTCAGCAGTGTGATGGATTGGCGGGGATGGAGGGGTGATGGAGGGTAGGTGGGGAAGGGGGGTGATGGAGGGTAGGTGGGGAAGGGGGGGTGATGGAGGGTAGGGGGGGACGGGGGGGTGATGGAGGGTAGGTGGGGAAGGGGGGGGTGATGGAGGGTGGAGGATTGATGGGGATGGGGGTGATGGAGGATAGGTGAGGGAGATGTGTAGAGGCAAGCTGGGTGGAGTCAGGCTGGGTGCTGGAGGCAGGCTGGGTGCTGGAGGCAGGCTGGGTGCTGGAGGGAGGCTGGAAGCAAGCTGGGTGCTGGAGGCAAGCTGGGTGCTGGAAGCAAGCTTGGTGTTGGAGGAAGCTGGGTGCTGGAGGCAGGCTGGGTGCTGGAGGCAGGCTGGATGCTGGAGGCAAGCTGGGTGCTGGAGGCAGGCTGGGTTTATTAGTAACTCCATTATGCAGGACTTACTCGCCACTATCAAATCATTTTATTATGTAACTTTTCTATCCCGAATTCCAACGTCAATTTCTTGAATGTTCTTAAAACATATGCAGAACAACTAAAACAAAATTGAAAACAAACGGCCGTTATGCGCATGGCAACGCGATGGCTGCGCAATAACAGAAAAAGTTAAAATCAACGTCTGGTTGATCAGCTTTTGGTCCACCAGGAGGTCTGATATGGGACCGGGCCGCGGAGACACTGCCCCCGGGAAGCATTCGTCCAGTGGTGCTAGCATGGGTTGCCCAGGAGCCAATAACAGCCTGTATTTCATTGTATGGTGGACGACACATTAAACCCACCCGCCGTCATACTCTCTGTCACACAACCCTTTATCTCTGACGCCTGCTACCTGCCTCGTATACCACTAGTGCCTGGCACAGCTACACGTGCACCCATCCCTTCCACCCCTTCTCCTATTACACCCGCAGATATTACAAGCACACTTGCTACACCTAACACAGGTTCCCCTATTCCAACACCACTCAGCTAGCATATGCACTCGCTCCTAACATATGCAGCGCTTCACTCCTGTCACAGCTCGTCCCCTCCACTCACGCACGGTACAGAAGGTATGGGGACACCTCTCTCATTTTTTCTTTTCATTTTTTTTATCTTAGTTTGAGGCTAGGCTTCAGTGGAGAAGGCCTGATTAGCCTAATTGTTGCTGCCGATGGCCTCTATAGTCATCACAATTTAGTTATCAAGCGAAGCTCTAACTTGTTTAGTTTCCTTTTACTCAGTAACTTAATTAAATGTTTCACCGGGTAAACACAACCACCAATGTGAACGAGTATAATTTTTGCGCGTTCCATAATGCGCGCACAAAAAAAAAAAAACGAACTTGCATGAATGAGAACATGTTGCTTCTTGGATGTTAATAGGTGCAGCTGAAGCCCTGTGTCGACCATTAATGAAGATCTAAAAGGCACTTGAAAGATGATTACCATTAGACAAAAAATGGTTAATGAAGTACCAATGGAAAAACATATTTTCAATATAAACAATAGTTTATAAGGCTGTAATAAATAATAAAATTAAATTTGTTGGACAACTGACAATGTGTAATTAATTAACGCTTTAACGCGGTCTCCATGCATTCCATGACAACATAATTAGAGTACATAAGCACTGTTGAAGATACCTGGCAAGTGATCGTAACCACCTACAACAGAGATGCTGGAGCCCAACCTATACACAGTAAAATCTAGTGGAGCGAAGGCTCGTCCCCGTAAGCACAACACTGTGGGAAATAAAGACTAACGGAGTACAGGACAATCTCAAATCTTTCACTATAGCGAAATTCCTCGTGCGAGACTTGGGAGTAATGTCAAAAGATCTTACATTCATAGATCACAACAATGTTGCCACTCTTACTGCAAGAAAAATAATATGCTGAATAACTAGAACTTTCAAGACATGTTGAGCCAATGACATTCTTTAGGTTGCCTGTTCTCTCCCTCCTTGCACGAGGGTCATTAACTAACACGCCTCTCGTTGTCTTCAAGAAGGTACTGGATAAGTTCCTCAAATCAGTGCCTGCCAGCATTAATAGCCTGTGTAGATGAATGGTTCAGAGAACCAACAAGTTGATAAATTAGACACATGTGCAACACTTGGGTATCTTTAATGCGGAAACGTTTCGCCACACAGTGGCTTCATCAGTCCATACAAAGGAGAATGGTGAAGAACAGGAGTAGTTCGAGGTAATCAGTCCCTCAGCCTTGAGTTGATGTAATCAGTCCATCAATCCTTTCAAGATGGATGGACTGATTACATTGAATCAAGGCTGAGGGACTGATTATCTCAACTACTCCTGTTCTTCACCATTCTCCTTTGTATGGAATGATGAAGCCAGTGCGTGGCGAAACGTTTCCTCATTAAAGATACCCAAGTGTTGCACAAGTGTCTAATTTATTAACAGCCTGTATTGATTCACCAAAAGGCCTGGTCTTGATTCACCAAGAAGCCTGGTCTGGAACTGGGTCCGGGGCGGGGAGCGAGTTGACCCCTGGAAGCGTCCTTCAAGTATCTCTTAGGTTAAGAGGCTGGGCCAGGAGCTGAGACGCGACACCTACAACCGACATACTGTTGGTAGCCACAACAAATGTGAGTTGATCTGTGTGTTTCAAACAATGGAGGCTGGCATGATCAGACTAGGATAGAAATGTTAAGAACTCTGGCATTATCAGATCACATCCACCAAGGTGAGCACTGGCGTGATCAGACAACAACAACCAAGTAAAATATTCTAAAACATTAATAAGTGTTATATCTGTTAATGGTTCCCGAGACCATCGCCTTCGCGGGCGGGTCTCAGACCAGGCCTCATACACTGGAAATACTACAGGGATAATAATTAACCCAAAGAAGGTTCATTTTGAAGGCATGCAAGCAAGGAGTTGAAGAAAGGTGTTGCAATTGTTGTAAAAAGTTATGGTGAAAACTGATTATGAGGGGAAGGGTGGGATGCGAGGGAACGGTCGTGCCTCCCACGCCAGTGACCTGGAGACATGGTCACGGAGACGAGATAGTACCATTGCACACCTGCCCTGTAGTAAGGAGGGACAGAAGTGGTCCTGGCACCTATGTTCAGCCACAACAAGGTAGGTGCCGGAGGTCACCAAAACGGTCAAGGATCAACCTTTTAAAGCACGTGTTTCATGCAGATGGCAGGTGCTACACCTACACCCGCAATGTCCATCTCACTGGTCACCACTACACTACCACCTGCTGTCTATCATGGAAAAATTTAACACAGATGCAATATAATGCGATCCTTTATTGACTACGTTTCGCCCACACAGTGGGCTTTATCATGTCACTAACAGGTCTGTGTAACAAACCATACCACGGGCGGGGATAGAACCCGCCCGTGGTATGGTTTGCAATCGTGTCATTACGATTTCGTGAGTCAGGTCTGTGTAACATCTGGGTATCTTTATTGTAGACATTTCGCCATCCAGTGGCTTTATCAATACAAATTCCAGGATATAACCTGACGACAGTAGGACTATATACAGGAGTTTAGGTAATCAGTCCCTCAACCTTGTATTGATAAAGC
This sequence comes from Cherax quadricarinatus, assembly GCF_038502225.1. Classification (NCBI taxonomy): domain Eukaryota; kingdom Metazoa; phylum Arthropoda; class Malacostraca; order Decapoda; family Parastacidae; genus Cherax; species Cherax quadricarinatus. Next base: position 5,959,170 of record NC_091324.1, read on the forward strand.
CACTGGATGGCGAAACGTCAACAAAGATACCCAGATGTTGCACATGTGTCTTAATTTCATCTTGTTGGTATTGTATACCATTCTTGTTTAACTAACAGATCTACCTGGGTAAAGAGTACATAAGTATATATAGGGTGGAGATCCTTTATTGACTACTACATAGTAGTCAATAAAGGATCGCATTATACTGCATTTATGTTTAGCTTTTCCATTGTGTCGGTATTTTATACATTTTATCTTCATGCTGTCTATCATATCGGAAAGGGATGAATCAGTATAATACGCTCCTTTATTGACGACGTTTCGTCCACATTGAGCTTTATCAAGTCTGTGACTTGATAAAACACACGATGTGGGAGGAATGTCAACAAAGGATAACACCATGTGTTTCTTTCCACCGTGTCGGTATTTTATCTTTTCTCACCAAGTGCGTATTATATCGTCACCACACTACTACCCGCTGTACACTATACTGGCACCACACTACCATCTACTGTAAATTTTATCACCACACTGCTACCTACTGTACATTATATCGTCACCACATTACCACCCACTATACATCACCACACTACCACCCACTGTACATCACCACACTACCACCCACTGTACATCACCACACTACCACCCACTATACAACACCACACTACCATCAACTACACAACACACTACTACCCACTATACAACACCACGCTACCACCCATTACACATTACCACACTACTACCCACTATACATCACCACACTACCACCCACTGTACATCACACGACCACCCACTATACATGACCACACTACCACCCACTGTACAGCACACTACCACCCACTGTACAACACACTACCACCCACTGTACAACACCACACTACCACCCACTGTACATCACCACACTACCACCCATTATACAACACCACACTACCACCCACTACACATCACGACACTACCACCCACTACGCATCACGAGACTACCACCCACTACACATCACCACACTACCACCCACTGTAGATTATATCATCACACTACCACCTACCGTACAACACCACACTACCACCCACTATACACCACCACACTACCACCCACTACACATCGCCACACTACCACCCACTATACAACACCACACTACCACCCACTACACATCACACTACCACCCACTGTAGATTATATCGTCACCACACTACCACCTACCGTACAACACCACATTACCACCCACTATACATCACACTACCACTCACTGTACATCACCACACTACCCACTATACATCACACTACCACCTACTATACAACACCACACTACCATCCACTGTACACCACCACACTACCACCCACTATATAACACCACACTACCACCCACTGTACCTCATCACACTGCTACCCACTGTACATCACCACACTACCACCCACTATACATCACACTACCACCTACTATACAACACCACACTACCACCCACTATACAACACCACACTAACATCAACTATACAACACCACACTACCACCCACTATACATCACACTACCACCCACTGTACAACACCCCACTACCACCCACTGTACACCACACTACCACCCACTGTACATCACACTACCACCCACTGTACATCACCACACTACCACCCGCTGTACACCACATTACCACCTACTATATAACACCACACTATCAACTATACAACACCACACTATCAACTATACAACACCACACTATCAACTATACAACACCACACTATCAACTATACAACACCACACTACCACCCACTATACAACACCACACTACCACCCACTATACAACACCACACTACCACCCACTATACAACACCACACTACCACCCACTATACAACACCACACTACCACCCACTATACAACACCACACTACCACCCACTATACAACACCACACTACCACCCACTATACAACACCACACTACCACCCACTATACAACACCACACTACCACCCACTATACAACACCACACTACCACCCACTATACAACACCACACTACCACCCACTGTACATCACACGACCACCCACTATACATGACCACACTACTGCCCACTGTACACCACACTACCACCCACTGTACATCACTACACTACCACCCACTGTACATCACTACACTACCATCCACTGTACATCACCACACTACCATCCACTGTACATCACCACACTACCACCCACTGTACATCAAACTACCACCCACTGTACATCACAATACCACCCACTGTACATCATATCACCACTCTACCACCCACTATACATATCAACACTACCACCCACTATACATATATTCGTCACTACACTACCATCTCTCAATCCTAGCAATAAGCGCAATTTCCCCCTCCCAGCCCCTCCTCGTTCCTCCTCTCCCCCCTTCCCGCATCACCTGGGGCGCCGGGACCAGCAATTACAGGTAGTTACCGTTGTCAGGCGTGTAATAATAACTGGTGGGAAGCTCCTCACTTCCCTCTACACCGCCCTCTGGCGTAAGGAAGCCTTGAAGACAATTCCAGGTGTGGAGGTTGTGCCAGTGGAGACCTGTGTTTCACCCGTCTGCCAACAAGGAATCACTCCCAAACACGGCAGCCGCTGGCCGGGGATCACTCCCAAACATGCCAGCCACCCGCCAGGGATCACTCCCCAACATGGCTATATGTATGCCACATACAGAACACTGTTCTCCCTGTATTTCCTCACCTATCACAACACCTACGCTCACTCCCGCAGACATCACTGATCACCACACCTTGAGAGAGTAATTTACGACATGCCCAGGCCCAGACTCGTGGAACTCCGTGTTCATCAAGAACTGCAAGAAACCCCTTTAGAGTGCCTTAAGTATGCTAAGGAGAGGGATCCTAGACACGGGGGTCATCCCCACAGTCACTAAAAACAATGGATACAGTCCTACTCCACAAAGGTGGCAGTAATGAAATTGCAAAGAATTATGGACCGATAGTACTAATTAGGTTAGGTAAGGTTCGCCAGGAAACAGGACGCGGGTCTTAATCAGATAACCCACCGTTGGAGCTTTTGGTCATCTGACCAAGGCCTTCCGCTGGCTTACCGCTCCACCCTTTAAAAATTATGGTCATAGTTATAACCATTCATTGACAGCACTGTCTCATAATAAAAATCTTTGAATAGTTATAAGAAGCAAGATCGCAAACCACTTGGATATCCAACAATTGCACAACCCAGGGCAGCATGGGTTTAGAGCAGATCGTTCTTACCTCTCAACTGCCTCCCAGCATACATACATTTCTAGCCACCTTCAAGAGGTAGCTGGAGAGGCTCATAAAGCCAGTACCTGACCAGCAAGACTGTGGTTCGTACGCTGGAAAGCGTGCGGCCAGCAATAACAGCCTGACTGATCAGGCCCCTGATCCACCGCAAGGCTCTGTCATGGACTGGGCCGCGGGGCGCTGATCCCCCGAACACCCTTCAAGTTGACACCTACGCTCACTCCCACACACGTCACCAACATGTTACTTTAGCCTTAATCTAAACATCTTTCTTGATTCATCTGTCCATCGATGCTGTTATTGCTGCTTCTACTGTTGTTGCTGCAAACACCGTTACCGCAGTGACCACAGGTTCCAGCTAACTCCTACACCCCTTTCCCCCACACACACGTTTACACTGTCACTTGCATTTTCAATACTCAATGATCTGTATAGTTTTTAATTCGAATATATAACCTGCTTTAAAAACATATGGGAGTATAAGAGGAGAACGCACGTGTCAGGAAAGATCAACGGCGTGGAATCTTGTTTTGAAAGTTCTCATAATCTACTCTAAAACTGTCTTGTCTTTGGCTACATTTGTTTTGCTGTGTTCTCTAAACTCGAGGCCGTCTGGCATTAATATGCTAATGTGTCTTACCTGTTTTCTATGTTCTATAGAAGAGATTATGTCTTGTATCCTGTGATTCGTTTTGTGTACTTCATACTGTCCGTATCAGCTATAATTTATCAGCGTTAAATATCATATTTTCTAATGCCGACCTTGTGTCAGTATAATTGTAGTTTTAGTGGTTTATACTGAGGCAACTTTATGCTCATTATGGTATCCCCGCTAAAGATGACAGGAAGCTGTGGTTTGTGTTTTTTTTATATAAATACTGTAGAAGGTTGAGAAAGAGCAAAGGTTCAAGGCAGTGTCTTGCGGAACTGTGTTTTACTGTTCTCTCTATTATTTACTAACACATACTATTATTAGAAATGTGAATATCTCCATTTGGTCTCATTCTAAGAACTATCAGTCTCAGTTACATTTATCTCAAGTATTTGAAAATCTTATTATAGAATATTTGCATTTAGATTGTCTTCAGAGACCTTCGTAAATTTGTTGTTAATAGTTGAGCGGTTGTGGGATGCACTATCTTCCTGCTCTAACAGATTTAAAGAACAGGTGGGGGAAGGGGGGTTTGAACCATGGCAATCATATTACGATTTCATAAGTCATACCTGCTATACAACCATTACTTGGGAAGTGAAGTTCATGCATTTCTATAAAACTATCAATATGACTTTTCAACATCCTTTTGAACACTGTAATAAAGTTAGTGCTTTGCCCCTCTTGTGAAGTGATGCTCTATGCAGAGTTTTGAGTACTCTCATTATCCAACCAAAATGAAAGCTCCTTTTTCGTAATACATTTCACTGGTCGGACTACTGGTATCTGATCTTTTATAAACACGATGTTACATATTTATAATCTATAGGGAGGATAGTCCATGGAAAAAATTTCTGGGCTTTCTACTCCCGACGTGTGTACTTGTACCACCACCTCGTGTACTAATCGGGCTTCAGGGCTCACCGTGGTAAGGATAGGACAATGTGAAAGGGAAGCAAGCTTTTTCAAACCTTTATAACTCCCATCACACGCACGCAAAAATTATCTATCGACAAGTGCCTTTGACAACTGGTAACTTATATTTATCAGCATTCCTCAATTGACTACGAGTAACCAATCAGTGAGAACTATGATATAAACCAGAGATATGAACGAGAAGGTTACTGGAGGCAGCAATAATAAATTTCTTGAGCCAGCAGCCCCTGAAGACCATCACAAAAATGTGATGAACTAACCTAGCAGTAAAATATAACGGTAAATACAACGTGGAATTAACACTAAATATAACAGACATAGGCGAATTAGGTTATCACGTCTCGCTAGCAACTAGTGGTCACACTGTGTTAATATCCTAACCTAAGAAAGTAGACAACTGGAGATGATGATTACAGAAATAAGACTGGGAGGGGGGAGCTTGCTTTTCTGGGATACAATACACAAAATGCTAGATAGGCAAATGAAAAAAAAATAACCAGAGAACTAGGATTGTTTATACAGGAGCCAAGAAAGGGGAGGGCAACGCGGTAATTAAGAATGACAGCAGCAAAGCCAAAGAAACCAAGTGTTTAACAAGAAAACCTTAAAATACCAGGAATGAAGAACACCCGGGGACAGGATGAATACAATGAAACTGAGAAGCAAAGTTCATGAACAAGAAAACTAATTGGCATGCAAGGTATAAGAACAAGGAAGCCCAGATGAAGTAGAATACTCAAATGAACCACAGTACTGTTAGGATATATTTCATTTTAAAGCTTATGAATGAAGGAATGAACAGAGGGAGAAGCAAGATCTATACAATTTCAAAAGTAAATATGACAGGACCTTTTGGGCCCTGTCAGACTACGGTGCTCTTCACCAACTCCATCTCATCTTTTGTATATAATTTCACATTCTTCACATTATGTCCTTGTACTGATAAAGCCACTGGTTGGCGAAACGTCTACAAATAAAAATACCAGATGTTGCACATGTGTCTTTATTCAACACCAGTACACATTAGGTCTAGAGGCCGGGCCAGAAGCTGAGCTTCAACTTTTCCAGGCACAATTCTCACGGGCACAAATCTTTGAGGGTAACAAATCTACTCTCACACTTGTCCCTGATGTTCAGTCATACCATCGCTAATGACAACTACAGATTACTGAAACAAAATAATTGTACTACTATCTGAAAGATACCTGAAGAACGTCTCCAGCGTACCAACGCCCCCGCTACCCTGTCCTAGACCAGGCGTCCTGGAGGATCAAGGCCTAATCAACCAGGCTGTTACTGCTGACCACACGCTGTCCAATGTACGAACCACAGCTCGGCTGGTCAAGCGCTGATTTGAAGAACTTGTCCAGTTCCCTATACGACAGCCAAAGGTTTGTAATTCCTCTTAGGTACGGATGAAGGACGTTGAAGACTAGGAGACTGTGAAGGCTTATTCAGCCCTGTAACAACTTCAGACAGTATTACCAAGGCTGGCTCCTCCTCAGGAAAATTAATGTATAGAAAAAGAATAAAAACTGACAAACACTTTATTACTTAGAAAATATAAAACACTTAAATATGAAATATTAATCCTACATTAAAGAAAATGAAAAATGAAAAATATAAATGATAACTGAATTCAACGCTAATATAAAACTTGGGTGTCTGGTGTTGGTGACACTGCTTGTTGAAATCGTAGCCGTTGCCGATGATGGGGGGGGGGGGTCGCAGGTGTTGGTTACAACCCACTGGCTAGTTCTTCACCGTATAGCCTTGAGTATTCTATCCCGATGACAGGAAAGCAGGTTCTTTACCGCTGTAATGATGAGGGGTTATGTCCTGCAATTTCATACAGGTGCACAGGTAATTAAATCCAAAAAGGGGATGTCTCAGGACGTTAGTCCATCTCCATCAGTTCTACTCGTTGATTGGCAGGTGACCCTCTCTGTCATCCAAGCTGGAAAGATAGACAGGTTACCCACTGCTTAAGAAATCACTCTCCATGATAAGTACAATACCTAGAAGATGTGGTGATTATTACAACAGTCAACTTAGAGCAAGACTGAGAGGACTAAGTTTATTATTGGTCAAAAGTGAAGCTTTCAACCAATAAATCCACTAGAATAAAAGGCAGGCATGTACTTACAGTGCTGGGAGCTGTGAGTCTAGTGATTACTGTTTGGACCGGAGCCCCACACGTCACCTTTCGGGGGGGGGGGGGAAGAAGGAGGGGAAGGGATAGCGGGAGCTAGACTGACCCTACCTTAACAAGCAGCCGGCAGTCAAACTATCACTTTCGGGGAGGGGGAAAAAAAAGGCGGGAACAGCGGGAGCTTGACTTACCCTACCTTAACAAGTAGCCGGCAATGAAACTATTGTTACTATATACTCCCTCGCTACTCCTATCTATTGAACTTTTCCCTCACAGAGACCTAAACGCATCAAGTTTTCAGGTTTGGGATCCGTTCCTCCAGGAGTTGCCAGGTGTAAATTAACCTTTTTCGCTTATTTTCCAAGGAGTACAGCTGAAGGGACTTCAAAATGTTCCCAGTAGTTTAGATGCTTCAGTGTATACGAGCCGTGAATATTCTCTACATTTTCCAGCTCAGCAGTCTTGCCTACCTTGAAGGAGGCCGTTAGTATACAACAGTGTTAGGTAAGACACACATGCAAATTAGGTATCTTTATGTAGAAATAAAGATACCTAACTGTTGCATGTGTCTTACCTAACAACCTGTCGGTATTTTATACCATTTTAGTATTCACACAGTATACAACAGTATTCTAACCTTGAGAGAACGAGTAACGAAGTATATCATTGGCTCAGCATCTCCTGCCCTGAAAGTTCTAGTTATTCAACCTGGCGTTTTCCTTGCGGTAGCAATGACAACATTGTTGTAATTCTTGAATGCGAGATCTTCCCACATCACAAGTCTCGCACCCATATGGGACTTTCGCTCCACCGAATGATTTGAATTTGTCTTCTGCTCCGTTACATTCTCTTCTGCCTCCATTTTTTCCATAGCAGTGCAACCAAAACTTGTCTTTATTAAACATCATGCTATTGTACGAGGCCCATTGGAAGACTTGATTTATATCCGCCTGAGGACTCACTGTGTCCTCGACAGACGCCACCCAGATTCTGGTGTCATCAGCAAAAAAAATTTAGTGTTATGATTTGTGTCCTTGTCAATGTCAGATATAGAACAGAAACAGAAGTGGGGAGAGTACTGTGCCTTGAACAGAGCAAATCACTGTAGCAGCTTTCTACTTCACGCTGTACTAGTCTCTGGGTTCTATTTGTTAAGTTAAAAATCCATCAGCCTGCTTTTCCAGTTATTCCATTCGCACGCATTTTGTACGCAATCACACCATGGTCGCACTTGTCGAACGCTTCTGTAAAAATTAGTGCACCCATATTAGCATATAGCTTGTCTTCCAAAAGCATCCAGGACTGCATCGTAATGATTTAGCAGTTTCGAAAGGCAGGAGCAACCTGCCCTAAACTCTTGATGCCCTGGATTGTGCAATTATGATTCCAAGCGACTGGTAATCTTACTTCTTAGGACCATCTCAAAGATTTTGATAATGTGTGAAGTTAGGGTTACTGGTCTATACTTTTTTGCAATTGTCTGACTGCCACCTTAGTGAAGTCGGGCAAATATCAGTGGTTTTCATTGACTGCGGAATGACACCTATGACCAGGATTCTCTTCCATAAAATACTAAAGACCCGAGATAATGATTTGTTACACTTGTTGATGAATGTTGTATTACACGAGTTAAGGTCTTAGGCACAATACATGGGCATCCTGTCCATGGTTTCTTCAAGGTCAACTAGGGAGAGGGCTATATCAGAAATTGTGGGGATGTTGGCAGTGTTTTAAGTCTTATTTATGAAAAAACTGTCTCTCATCTGTAGACTGGTGAGCTGTTCAATGAACACAAGAGTCGTATTGTGATTTCAGTATTTCACTTATTTCCTTGTCGTCAGTGTACGTTTAGGTATCAGGTAAGTGAAGGCCCTATACTATATGTGGTTTTAGCTATGGAGTTTGCGTAAGCGAAGAAGGATTTGGAGTTTCTTATAATACGATGCAGACAGTTTAAGCTCAATGTTCTTCATTTCTCTAACCAGGGATTCCCTTCGTGCTTCAGAGTCTGTTGCCTTAAGAGCTATGTTATCCATCGTTTTCGACTGTAGAGGGAGCACTTCTCTCTCGAGTTTGCATTTTCTCCTCCTCCGCCCTAGAGGTATGGGTCTGGAGCATATTTCCAGCGCCAACGAGCTCATTCTCTTAAGCCTTGCAGTGGTTCCCAAACTGGGGGTAAATTACCCCCTGGGGGTAATTTAACCATTTTTGGGGGGTAATGGAGGGGTGACAGAAAAAAAGTTATGAATTCTGAAAATCAACAATGCGGTACCCGGTATGAGGATTATTGTTAACTTTGTCTTAGTATATAAAGTTGTAAAGTAAACCTATTATAAGTAATAAAGTTAAACCAAATAACAATAAACATCAAAAACTAATATACAGTATTAGAAAAGAAGAAATATATAGCTAAGTGTGTGGAAACCCAAAAGTATTTTGACAAGTATGCTTCAGGACAAAAGTCACTCAGTAGCCCAGATCGACCTGTCCAGTACGCGTCACTCACTTCCTGAGGCTGCCTCTATTTCACACTGTCAGTTTATCTGTGAGCATCAGCCGAGGTAGACATAAGCTGGTATGTATGTGTACTGCCCTGTGCAGTATATAGTTAGTATTTACCCACTGTTACTGTGAATTTGTAGCTATTATTAATTTTATATATAATGTATGTGTGGTTCTTACGTTTTCAATGGTTTTGCTAGGATTAGCAGAGTATGCGAGGCTGTATACGTTCACGTTTAGCCATATATATCAATAATAACAACATTTTGTGAAAGGGGTAACATGCTTTATGTGGCATGTTAAATTGGGTAACAAGCTGAAAAAATTTGGGAACCACTGTCTTAAGGTTTAAATCTTGGGCGGCCATGTCATCATCCCAGTGTATCTCGCTAAGTCTGTGATTTATTTAGTCCCGGTTGATGATATTATCGAAGTTCAGTCTGATGAAATCGTTCTCTTGATCGCATTTCTGTCCCCAGGCCACTGTGCAAGCCGATCTATACCTCGATTATTTCGTGGTCTGAGATCACAGTCTTCCACACCGTTATATCCCAAACTAGGTTCTCAATGTTCGTAGATATGAGGCAACGTAGGGTGTTTCCAAGTTTGGTCAATTCAGCAATTTGCTGTCTTTTGACGAATTTATTGCAAGAGGTTTAATAATTATGTTGTGTGGGACTGCTCCTCAGAGCTAGCTCCAGGAACTTTGCAACTGCAGTCCTTGCTTCAATTTTCCATTTAAAATGTCTCAAACAGAAGTCTCAAAGAAGTTGGATAGTTGGGAGACGGGTAGATAGGTTATCAAGCAATGCTCGATCTCTAAAAGTTATTTCTTTAATTGATGGGAGGTTGTATCAGGTGGTTTATACACAAATACAACACCTAAGTTCTGGTTTTTCGATTTTTACTGCCAAGACTTCGATAATACCATTAGTGGTGTTCAGTAACTCAGTTATGACCGACTAATATACAGGCCGACTGCCTTTATCCTTTTGTTGCCAGTTTTCTTCCGGTAGCATGTAACTAGGTTGTGCCCTGAAATCTACATTATCAAAATATTCTTTTATGCGAGTCTCCGTGAAAGACGTAAATACTGCATTTGACTACACGAGAAGACCACTGATAAACGGTATGTTACTGTTTTTCCTCGGTTGAGACCTTGTAAATTTGACAACACAACAGATGATACAGGTGCTGTACTAGGAGCGTTGCAACTGTGGGTTTCAGCCACAATTAACTGAATTTGTGAAATAAATAGGAATAGCTAATAAAGGTAAATAATTGTTGGGACACTCGAAGATGACACCATGAATTAGGAGTCCAATTTATTATGAATTTGTTCGTTATCTCATACTTCATCATTAAAGGGGGGAGAGAGAGAGAGGGGGGAGAGGGGGGAGGGGGAGAGGGGGGGAGGGGGGGAGGGGGAGAGGGGGGGAGGGAGGGGGAGAGAGAGGGGGAGAGAGAGGGGGAGAGAGAGGGGGAGAGAGAGGGGGAGAGAGAGGGGGGAGAGAGAGGGGGAGAGAGAGGGGGAGAGAGAGAGGGGGAGAGAGAGGGGGGAGAGAGGGGGGAGAGAGAGAGGGGGAGAGAGAGAGGGGGAGAGAGAGAGGGGGAGAGAGGGAGAGAGGGGGAGAGAGAGGGGGAGAGGATAGAGAGGGAGAGAGAGGGGGAGAGAGAGAGGGGGAGAGAGGGAGAGAGGGGGAGAGAGGGAGAGAGGGGGGGAGAGAGAGAGGGGGAGAGAGAGGGGGAGAGGATAGAGAGGGAGAGAGAGGGGAGAGGGGGAGAGGAAAGGGAGAAGAGAAAAAGAGAAGTGAGAGGGGGGAGAGGAGAGGGAAGGCGCGAGAAAGGAGAGAGGGGGAGAGAAAGAAAGGAGAGACGGTGAGAGAAAGAACGGAGAGAGGGGAGAGAAGTGAGGAGAAAGGAGAAAAGAGAGGAGAAAGGAGAGAAGAGAGTAGAACGGAGAGAGGAGAAAGAAAAGAAAGAGGGGAGAGAGAAGAGAGAAAAGAGAGGGGAGGGGAGGGAGGAAGGAGTGAGTGGGAAGAGAGGAGAGTGGGGAGAGGAGAGAAAGAGAGGGATACGGAGGGAGGGGAAAGGGTGTCCGCACGTAAACGAGTAACAAATCCCTAATCTATATCCTAACTTACTGGAGCAAGATATATTGGAAGTGTAGAATAAACTCAATTAGAAACAGTGATTGCATCAGCACATAGAGAACACTGTCAACAATAGATGTGCTCGACTCATCAACCTTCTACCAGCACATATTGTCCCAACCAATGTAAAGTTATTAGCATTAATCTGGACACTTTTCTGTTGGACACGTTTCTGCAAGATTTACAGTTCAGTACGAATGTGATGGCTGTAGGCTTCCAGGCCTCCCCAACAGCCCGATAAAGTTGGCTGTTACCGGACTGTGTGCCACTTGGGCAGACACAGACCCGAGCAGAATATTGTCCCAGGAGCCAACACATTAAATCTTAGATACAAATAAGTAAGCGAGCGAGCGGGGCTCCTCTTTCCAATACTCCAGGTGCACAATACGTTATCAAATAATTTCCAGCGAGATTCAGCGTCTGTAGACTACCAAGAACAGGTAACTGAGGCAGAAGCAGGAGAAGCAAGATGAGACACAGCATCCAGAGTTGAAGTGGGCCAGGAGTGAGGCACGTCATACGTCTGCCAGGCAACTGTGAGACACCTGGAAACTTGCAATACTGTTACCAGTGTTTCCATTACCCCCACAGCATGTAGCTCAAATACACACACACACTGCAGTATCATCTCTCAGGTTGCAGCAATGCTCATGGGTTGTGCAGGTGGAGAGAGCAGCAGCAGCAGGAGGGCTGAGAGTGGGAGTCTCCAGCACGCGCGGCCTGGGGCTCCGATCGATGGCTAGTCACTCACCGCTATGCCAGCAGGTTACCCACTCAAAATACACCTCTTGGGAAGGGGAAGTATCCACAGCCCTGGGCTCAACTAAACACTCCTTTTAAGCCTTCACTCCACTATTACGCAAGGGCACTAAAGTGTGTCATAACTGCGATATTCTAGTGCCTGCTTGAAGAGAACTGCTGGCATCACCACCTACGCACTCCTACTTGCCTCTCCGCGCTCATAAAACTTCAAGAGCTTCCTTCCTCCTCTAACTTTAGATGAAAAGACGCGATAATTAATTTAGTTTTCACGTTTAAGGCAAGAATTACCATCTCAAGTTAACATCAGCCCTACACACTCAGGTGGTGGAAAACCGGAACCTTGACCAAAGCCATGACAAGCAGGGAAAGGAGCGCTTCAAATTTCGCAGCCCAAGTGGCTAGTTTATTGTGCACCCCATATCCAATCTGTGCACGGTAGCGCAAGGGCATATGGATACACAAAAGGCCTAGGAACTAAGTCCCAAAAGGGTTACCAGTACATTTGGATTTATAGCTATAATTTCCTTATCTATTGCGAGCAAATTTACGATATTTGCTTAATATGTGTGGTATCTTATTTTCTTTAATAACATACCTTGACGTATCATACAGGTTATTATACTACCTCTATATTCTTTAGTAAGCAGACAATTAAGTGCCCATAGGGCTGACAACATTTAGTAGTTTGACTATCTGCGTGTCTGCCAAACTGCAGATAATGGGTGTGTGTAGTACACATTTTTCGTGATCATGAAGCTTGAGGAGGATGCAGTCTTCATCCCCCAGCACATCGACTCGATCCATGACTCGATCCATGACAGCACTTTTCCCCCAATGCCATGAGCTGCCACTTTTTTTTAACAGTCTCTGGTGCGGTACTCTATCAAAAGCCTTACTAAAATCTAAATAAACAATATCGTATTCTTTATCATGATCAACGGCCTCAAAAGCTTTACTGAAGAAGGTTAATAAATTAGTTAGGCAGGAACGGCCCCTCGTGAATCCATGCTGAGTATCATTAATCAAGGTGTGCTTATCCAGATGGCTTCTTATATTATCAGCTATAATTGACTCGAGTAATTTGCCTACAATTGAGGTTAGGTTTATTTGGCGGTAATTTGACGGTAACGACTTGTCCCCTGATTTAAAAATAGGAATTACATTAGCCATCTTCCACATATCAGAAACTACACCTGTTTGAAGAGAAATATTAAAAATGGTTAAAAATGGTTCACAAAGTTCCATTTTACACTCTTTAAGAACCCTTGAAAAAAGTTCATCAGGGCCCGGGGATTTATTTTGCTTTAACTGGTCTATTTGCTTGATAACCAATTTGGTAGTGACTGTGATATTGCATAATTTATCATCATCATCAGGTCCACTATATAAATTAATTACTGGGATATTGTTAGTGTCTTCCTGAGTGAAAACCGAGAGAAAATAATTATTAAGAATAGAGCACATTTCATTCTCCTTGTCAGTGAGATGCCCAGAGTTATTTTTAAGGGGACCTATCTTATCTCTAACTTTTGTTCTATAGACCTGGAAAAAACTTTTTGGGCTAGTTTTCGAATCCCTAGCAACTTTAATTTCATAGCCCCGTTTAGCTTTTCTTATCCCCTTTTTAATGTCCCTCTTAATGTCAATATACTGATTCATAAGATGACCCTCACCTCTTTTGATGCGCCTATAAATTCCTTTTTTCAGTCCTAAAAGATATCTGAGCCTATTATTCATCCATCTGGGGTCATTTCTATTCGATCTAATTTCCTTATATGGGATAAATGTCCTTTGGGCAGCATGTATTGTGCTAAGAAAGCTGTCATACTGATAGCTCTCTTCGTTACCCCAGTCCACAGATGATAAGTGTTCTCTAAGCTCATTGTAATCTGCTAAGTGAAAATCTGGGACCAGTACTGAATTATCCCTACTATCATACTTCCATTCAATGCTAAAGGTAATTGATTTGTGATCGCTTGTGCCGAGTTCCTCTGTAATTTCTAAATTATTAACAAGAGTTTCCTTGTTTGCCAAAACCAAGTCAAGAATCTGTTAGCTTTATTGAGCATGCTTAGACACTGTTGTCTTGACTTTAGATTTCTGCTTACCATGACTTCCAAGTCCTTTTCACACACCGTGTGATCAAGCTCTACTTCACCTAGTTTGTAACTTCGAGGGTTATTTTCATTCCCAGAGACTAGGACTCTACATTTGTCCACATTGAACTTCATCTGCCACTTTTCAGACCAAGACATTAATTTGTCCAAATCTTCCTGCAGTTCCTTGGTATCCTGAGAATGAATCATACGACCTATTTCTGTATCATCAGCAAATTTGCTGTCACTTGTAATTCCCACATCAAGGTCATTAATGTAAATTCTGAACAACAATGGAGCTAAAACTGATCCTTGTGAAACGCTACTAGTGACTAATCCCCATTCAGATTTGATCCCATTAATGGAAACTCTCTGCTTTCTATTGGTAAGCCCTGCCTCTATCCATGCTAGAACTTTACCTCCTATACCATGAGCTGCCACTTTTTTTTTAAGAGTTTTGTGAGCTACTCTATCGAAGGCTTTACTGAATTCCATACAAACATCATATTCTTTATCATTGTATACTGCCTCAAAAGTTTTATTGAAGAACGTCAGCAAATTTGTCAGGCAGGAACGACCTCTCGTGAATCCATGCTGAGATTCATTAATCAAATAATGCTCTTCAAGGTGACTGCTAATATCATCATCTATAACTGATTCTAATAATTTGCCTACTATAGACGTCAGACTTATTGGATGGCAATTTGATGGAATGGACTTATCTCCTGATTTAAATATAGGAACTACATTAGTCATCTTTCACATCTCTGGTACAACACCAGTCTGGATAGATGCAATAAACACACTTGTTAATGGCTGACTAAGTTCCATCTTGCATTCTTTAGGTACCCTGGAAAACAACTCGTCGGATCTGGGCACTTATTTTGTTTCAGTTTATCTATCTATTCAGGAACTGAATAATTGTTAATTTATGGAATCTTATTTACGTCTTCTTGTGTAAAGACTGACAAAAAATAATAATTAAATAGAGAACACATTTCCAATTCGTTATCTGTCAGCTGTCCATTTCCAATTTTCAGAGGTCCTACTTTTTCCCTCACCTTCGTCTCCCTTATGCAAAGGAGATATATCTGCACTCTGTACCAAAGCCATTTCTTCAAAGGATACCGAGTGCTCGTACTAGTGGCACTTAGTATTTTCTTACAAATAGGAATTCCATTAGTTCGGTCCAGGTGCTGAATGAGTGGGCGTTTAAGTTTATTTTTCAATTTTTATGGTACTAGCGTGTATGGTCTGCATGGCCTTCAGATGAAATGAAAAAAAAAATGTTCACTCTCCACCCTGCTTTCGTTTGGTGGGCTGCTGAACATCGTTCATTTCCTGTTCATCGTCCACTGAACCTCTTGTGATTAATGGTTCAATTCTACAGGTAGTTCTTAACATCTATTTTGCATATGTGTAGAAATATTTGGAGTTTCTTTCAATATCTTTGATGGCTTTTTGTTTCATTTGTGCTTCTTCTGTCTGGTACGATAGCTTTTGTTCTATCTCAGTAATCTCTCGGTTAAGATAACATTTCATTCGTTGTGGCTCACGTTTTTAAGCAGTTCAGTAACCCTTTTCTCTCCACATATTATTCCTCTATTTCTATATTTGATTTTTTTCTAGTTTTTCTCAGTGGTACCTATTTAATGCAGATCTTGTATGATTCTGTGTTCAGTTTCTCCAGGTTGTGGTGAAGATTTAGGGTTGCTCATGACTCGTGCTTTGTTAATTCTGTCCCAGCCAATTCTATGACTAAGTTAAATTTACTGAACAACACTTCTCGTACATTGATAATGGCGTTCCCCATTCCTGACTTTACACTCGATTGTACCTTTATGGTGTTGTGATCGAAGTACCTTGATGTCTCCCGATTAGTCCCCCCCCCCCTTGTTTTTAATCAAATCCAGAGAATTTTTATTTCTAGTGGGATCTGTTATGTGTTGGTTCAATGCAAACTTTCATAAAGCACTATCAGTTCCCTAGTATATACTTGTTGAACTAGTGTGTGTCCAGGAAAACTTTTTGGTACAATGCTCTTTTGAAACATTTTACATTTGGGAAGTTGAAATCTCAAAGGAGAATTACATCTGGTGGAAGATTTTCAAGCCACAAAATCTAATGCTTTCGATTTGCGGTTTTCTCTTAGTTTATTAACCTCTTTGAGTGACAGGAAGCAGAGGCTTGACAACAGTTAGCTGCACACTTGTGGTTGTCACGTAGGTGGTGATGGTGGCAGGTATATAACTGAGTACCAGTGTCTCCAGGTGTGTGGTTTGTGTGTGTGACATGGGTGTGGCTGGCCTACTTGCTGCTGTTCCACGTCCACTGGCGCGCGCGCGCCATCAACAATATAAGTAACATATAAAATTAAATATTTTTTGTTAACTGAATTAAATCTGAATTATCCAATTTGTCATCCAGTCTTCCTAAATTCTAATTCTATTTCTCACATTCGCTTTTCAGCATTTTTTCCATATACGTTATTTAAGTTAGGTTAACTGTATAATTAACCGCCGGTAAGTAAATAAATTACATAAACGGGCAGATAATGTCTGGTGGCGAAGTTGATTCACACCAGAGTTGCTACATTTGTTAGAAAAGGGATTACCGAACTGCTTAAAAACGTGAATGTCACAACAAAGGAAAGATTATCTTAGCCGAGAGATCACAGAGATAGAACAAAACTAAGCTGTCGACCAAACAGAAGAACACAAAAGAAACAAAATGTAATCCAGGTTATTGCAAGAACCGCCAATTATTCCTATACATATGTACAATCCAAGTTAAGTTCTACCTGTAGAATTGGATCATTAATCACAGGAGGTTCAAGCAGAGACGATTAACAGGAAATGAGCGAAATTCTAGAAAACCAGTATGAGTCGATATTCAGCAACCCACCAAACGAGTGCAGGATGGAGAATGCAGATTCTTTTCATGTCATCCGAAGGCCATGCAGACCACAAGTAACTGACATAGGCACCAGTCTCATAGAATTCGAAAATGAAATAGAAATGCCCGCTCATTCAGTACCTAGGCCGGATTCGTGAAATTCCCTATTCACAAAAAAGTGAAAAATGCCATTAGTACGAGCACTCAGTACCCTTTAGAGAAAGAGCTTAGATCTAGGTAAAGTGCCAGAGACCTCAGAGTACAGACGAAGCTCCTTTGTACAAAATAGGAAGTAGAGCGCTAGCCAAAAATTACAGACCAGTAGCCCCAATATCCCACATTAAAGTCTTCGAAAGAGGGATGAGACGGCAAATTACAAATTTATGGAACAGAATAATCTGCACAAACCAAGACAGCATTGTTTTAGAACGGGAAGATCGTGCCTGTCACAACTACTAAACCACTATTACAAAATTACAGAGGCGCTGGAACAAAATCAAAATGCAGATGTAATTTACATGAATTTTGGAAAGACACTCGACAAATGCAATCATAGAGTGATTATACGCAAAATTTGGGCTACAGCTATAATGGGGAAGGTAAGCAGATGGATTTTAAATTTTTGACAGATATAATACAAAGGGTGGTAGTAAACAAGAGCGAAATTCAGCTTTAACAAGGTTAAAAGCGTTGTACTCCAAGGCACGGTCCTGGCGCCTCTATAGTTTATCCTCATAGTAGACAGATAAAAATATTCGTCACGGTTTTGTATCATTCATGTTTGACACCAAAATAAGCAAGGAAATCACCTCGGTAGAGTCTGACACCAAAATAAGCAAGGAAATCACCTCGGTAGAAGACAGTGAAAAATTGCAGTAAGATATATGCAGGGTTTTTCAGTGGGCAGTGTAAAACATCGACGTTCAACGCTGACAAGTTCCAACAGCTTAGGTATGGAAAACTAAAGATGATCATCAAACAATAAAATGAACACGTGCAAGACCTGGGAGCAATAAGTCGGCTGACTTTTCTTTTAAAAAGAACACAATTAGGCAAATGTCACGACAACCAGGAAAATGATGGAGGTGGATAATGGGAAGTTTCTAAACAAGAGAAATAGTGCCAAAGGGTGGCACTATTAAAACAGCTTACGCTCTTTCGTTTTGAGTATTATTCAGTTCAGGACAGGGGAGGTATCAGAGCTGCAACACATACGGAGATCATTTACGACCAGCAAAGAGCCAATAAAGCACTTTAACCACTGGGAATGCCTCAAAGGCTTTAGTAATAACTGCAGCGGTTGAGACAGATACATTATAAAAATATACGTGAAAAGTACTCAAGAGCCTAGTCCCAAATCTGCACACTGCCATAACATGCTGGAGTAAGATATTGAAGTGCAAAACCCAGTGAAAAGTAGGGCACAAAAAGAGAACACTGAAGTCTCAAACATCAAGAGGAAACTGGACAAGTATCTCCACCAAATACCAGAACAACCATGCTGTGATGAATATGTGAGCCAGTGGGCGGCGAGGCGACGGCAACGCCAACAACAAAACAGCCTGGTTGACCAGGCAAGCACCAGACAAGCCTGACCCAGAACCGGGCTATTATAGTGTAACTACCTTACAGAGCTATTACTATATTAAAGTGTAAGTGCTATTTACCTATACAATAAAATGGACAACGCTGGAGAGAACAAGGGAACTTGAGGGAATTAAAGATATATTCAACACATGGCGCGAGGATAGCCAGGTGTGCTTGACACACCATTACAACACCACGCACCTATTTAACAATTTAGCACCGGCACAGACCCAGCTTGAAACATTTAGCACAAGCAGAGACCCAGCTTGAAACATTTAGCGCCAGAAAGGACCCAGCTTGAAACATTTAGCACCAGAAAGGACCCAGCTTGAAACGTTTAGTACCAGCACAGACCCAGCTTGAAACATTTAGCACCAGAAAGGACCAAGCTTGAAACGTTTAGCACCAGCACAGACCAAGCTTGAAACATTTAGCACCAGAACGGAACCAGCTTCAAACATTTAGCACCAGCACGGACCCAGCTTGAAACATTTAGCACCAGCACGGACCCAGCTTGAAACGGGCGGACGCCGACAGTACTAATGTGGGACAGGGCGGACTGCCATGAAGCTAATTTCTTTCTTCAGTCTCAGATTTATATGCTGAACACTGCTTCATGATCAAGGCCCCATTGTTACGTTACTGTGAGGATCACCCAGAGTGACTGCGTTAACTTGAATCATACTATAATAACTAGTGTGGCAAGAATGTCTGACGAAAGTGAAGGGTAGGGAGTGATAGTCTTCCATAACTCAGATGAAACCCAACTGATCTACTTCACACATCTCTATGTCTTCTCTCTGTCAGCCTTCCAACTGAAGTTGTAAGGGTTAATACTGAACGTCTAATCAGCACTCAAAAGTAAACATTGCAACCCACCTTCCCTCCTGCTCCCATTCATCCACTTTTGTTAGAGCCATGGTGACGTTGAGAAACAGTCAGGGAAGCACTTCACCGCCCGCAGCTTCAACAATTACCGTCACTTGGCTGGCCGCAACGTTTACCGCAAATACCGCCCTCTCATAATTAACCTTCGCAACCTACTCCTTTCCCTTGTCTTTCGTAACTACTGAGACCACTGCAAGTCGCAAATACCGTTATTAAAGACGGCTATTAAGAGTGAGTCAGCGTCAGAACACTCCTGGTTCCCCTTTCTGCACGGTTGCTGAATTATCCAAGGCCATTCAAACACATGAAACCCCATCACTCAGTAGTGTCATTATAGGCCGGTGGGAGAATTAGAGAGGTTTTTTACTACAGCGGCGTAGTCTGTGGCCAGACTTTCATAGTGACATAATAAGTCCAGTTGTTGCTGCCTGAAGGATCATATTATCCTCACAACTTGGTTGATCAAGGAGCTTTTGCACAAACTTGTCTAGTTAATCTAGGTTTCCACTTCTTTTTCCATCAAAAAAAGTTCGTCCTCTGAAGCGGTAAGCTTCAGAGAAGAAAAAAAAATTGGTAACAATATTTCAGGTACTGGACAGTTTTAGAGATCATCACATGACCAGCGCAAATCCCATGTTTCTCCAAACACATTGCAAAGCACATCTTTCAAAGAGCTTCACGCACAGCACAAAGCCGTCTAGAAGGGCCACTCCAGCAGCAGCTAGGACAATTCTACAGGAAACAACGCAGACACTGTGAACACACCGTTAGTTTCCTGACGTGTAATGAGAAGACGCTTCCTAACAGCAAACGCCGGAAAGGCAACGCTAACATACAGACAATAGGTGTGTTTCTCGCACACTATGGCAGAACTTTTCACACGCAAGTTTTTATTCCTAGGATGAACTGTGGCAGCGTCATTCACAATGGTGGGAGGTTGTAGAAGCGTAAACAATGGTGAAGTTTGTAAGGTAAGACACATATGCAACAGTTAGACAACTTTATTCCGAAACGTTTCGCCTACACAGTAGGCTTCTTCAGTCGAATACAGAAAGTAGGCAGGAACAGTAGAAATGTGAAGACGATGTAATCAGTCCATCACCCTTGAAGTCGTAGAATTTGAGGTTGTCAGTCCCTCAGCCTGGAGCAGTTCAGTTCCATAGTCAGGAACTATCAAAACATTGGAATACATATTTTGTACAGTGAATTGGGACCTTCTGGTGGGCGTAACAGTAAGGAAGACATAGTGTGTGCGCGCGCGCGCGCGCGCGTGCGCGTGCGTGCGTGTGTGTGTGTGTGTGTGTGTGTGTGTACGTACTCACCTAATTGTACTCACCGAATTGTGGTTGCAGGGGTCGATTCATAGCTCCTGGCCCCGCCTCTTCACTGGTTGCTACTAGGTCACTCTTCCTGCTCCATGAGCTTTATCATACCTCTTCTTAAAACTATGTATGGATCCTGCCTCCACTACATCACTTCCCAGACTATTCCACTTCCTGACTACCCTGTGACTGAAGAAATACTTCCTAACATCCTTGTGATTCAACCGAGTCTTCAACTTCTAACTGTGTCCCCTTGTTGCTGTGTCCCATCTCTGGAACATTCTGTCTCTGTCCACCTTGTCGATTCCTCTCAGTATTTTATATGTCGTTATCATATCCCCCCTATCTCTCCTGTCCTCCAGTGTTGTCTGGTCGATTTCCCTTAACCTCTCCTCGTAGGACATACCCCTCAGTTCTGGGACTAGTCTTGTTGCAAACCTTTGCACTTTCCCTACTTTCCTTACATGCTTGGCTAGATGCGAGTTCCAAACTGGCGCTGCATACTTCAATATAGGCTTAACGTACACAGTGTACAGTGTTCTGAATGATTCCTTATTAAGATGTCGGAATGCTTTTCTTAGGTGTGTATGTGCGCGTGCGCAAGCACACACACACACACATCGACATGTGCCTAGGACAAAATGGTAACACACACACACACACACACACACACACTTGGATTATTATTATTATTATAATCAAAAAAGAAGCGCTAAGCCACAAGGACTATACAGAAACACACACTTGGAGAACATAAGCTCTCAATGCGGTTTACTACTGTGCTTGCGTAACACCGTAATTTCTTCACACTAGGAGCAGTGCTTAAGTTTCCTGAAAAAAAAAGAGCTCGTTATTTATAATGGTTGTGGCAAGTGTGAGCAATAACAACATTGCTTCCATCATTATCCATCATATTCAACTGGATAGTTTGCGTGCCATTACCTCTGGTGAAGCTCCTTAGTACTACTGGATGGGTACCTCAGGTGTGCCGTTAACACTACTGGACGGGTACTTACATTGTGCTGCAGGCGGTTGTTGACGGAGTTGACAGCTATCTCCTCAAACTCAAAGGCGTCCTCGGGGCGATAGTAGATATAATAGAGATCGACGGTGCCGTAGAGCTCCTCCGGGCGGAGCCACTGCAGGTAGAGAGTGGCATCTGCCTGGCAGGTGAGGTTAGAGATGGAAGGAGCTCCCGGACCAGAGACGTCCGTGGACACAAACACCGGAGAGGAAGACTTGCCCTCATGACGCTGTGTGAAGGCCTTCGTCCATACCTTGAAGTGTGTGTTGGGCTCTGTAACGCAACAACACACTCTTTAGTACAATACTCATTAAGAAACAACGAACACTAGAATACAACTACAGAAAACTTTCTTACATGTGCAATAATGTTGGTAGAATTACCGACAATATGTTAGATAAAAGGACACAAGTGCAACTAATGTGACATTTTACTGTGGCAACGTTTCGCTCTGCATTTGTGTCCTTTTATTCTTTCATGTGGTTTCGTAGGTTTAAGTCCTGTTCACCACCAGTCAAGTATACTTCAATCCCTTGAATAGGAATTGAGGTGGTGTCGTCATATATACACCGAGATATGCTCATCTATGTATATACACTGTCAAATGTATGCATCACAGTAACCAAAGTCACCTCATCACATGTTATACCTATTGACAACAAACATTACACAGGTACAAATGTAAGTGGATGTTGGTGGAGGCAAGAGAAGAGCATCAAGAGAGGGGAGAGAAAAGCATCGAGAAAATGGGAAGAACAGAAGAGCATCGGTAGAGGGACGCGAAGAAAATCAGGAATAGGGAAGGAAAAAGAAACACTTTTAGAACACAAATTGAAAATCAGCGAGAGAGAGAGAGAGAGAGAGAGAGAGAGAGAGAGAGAGAGAGAGAGAGAGAGAGAGAGAGAGAGAGAGAGAGAGAGAGAGAGAAATAATAGGCAGGGGCACTACAACAGGCCTACTGACCCATGCTAGGCAAGTCCAACTTACACCAACATAAGCACCATATGTCATAGGCTAACCTTCCTATGGGATATAAATATATCTAGCTGGATGAATCTTATTGTAGCCAGCTGGCCCAGTGGCTAACGCGTCGGTCTGGAGTTTTACGATTCACTAACCGCGAGTTCAAGCCCCATCCGTGGTATGGTTTCTTTAGCATATTTTTAAAGCTATCAAAGTTTTCGCTTGACGCTACTCGGGAGGTTGTTCCACTCATCCACAGCTCTATTACCAAACCAATGCTTTCTTATATCCTTTCTAAATCAAAAGTTTTCCAACTTGAATCCACTGCTGTGAATCCTGTCTTGGTTAGATATTTTTAGTACGTCATTTATATCCGCTTTATTCCTGTTTAACATTTATACACCTCAATCACATACCCCCCCCACCCCCCAATTCTACGCCTTTCTGGAATGCAGATTCAGTTACATGGGAAATTTGTCATCCTTTACTATACGTTTTCAAATGATACAGCATTCTATAATGATCTTCATAGGGTCTATTCTGCACATTTTTCCATATTTTGCACTTCAGTATGCTGTTATAGCAATGTACAGGTTAGTGATGAGGTCCTCGAGTATCTTTCACGTACAGTATATCTTACAAGTAGGTCGGCCTGCCTGTCTGTCTGTCTGTCAGTGTCTGTGTGTGTCTGCTCCATTCCAAGGTGATTTGAAAGTACGACCCTCGTCGTTCCGTCTCATGAGGAAGATCGTATAATCTACCCTGTCATTTTCATAGCCTTTCTTATGCGTCATCGTGTTCCAAATGACATACCCTCTACCATAATTAATTCTCAAGTTTTATTCATGTTCTTTACATTCCATAATATGGTCTACATACGTTCCGTATAATGTGCTGCTGTGAGGTTTTCAGTCCTCTCATATCTAAGCAGTTGAAATTTGTCACCGCTGTCACCTATTAATGTACACCTTTAGCGATATGTTCGACGCGATGTTCATTATCAGGTCCTATCTCCCCTGGTACCAAACACTTCACCTTTCCGGTCTCCCCTCCCATTTCTGCTTTACATGAATTAAACTTAATTTTTTCGACCAGTCTTATGGGTGAAGGTGTGTCGATAGATTGATCATTTCGTGGTCTTTGTAATTCAAAAAACACGCTAAGTAATATTAGAATAAAACAAAACCTATCACACCATGTTAAAAATTTCACTAAACCGTTAATGTCAAAAAAATTCTAAAAGTCCCGAGATCCATACAGGCAAACCCGGAAATCAAAAACCACGGCATAAGAAGCGAAAGAGCCAAGTCGTGGGCAAACAGTTAAATTGTGTTCCACAGTCATGTGCATGCCACAAGCTGTGCAGATAAAGGAGGGGGGGGGGGAGTAGAGGGCAGGAACACCAGCAAATAGATGGCTGTGGGTGAGGTGTGTGCCCGATCATCAAAGAACAGTCTCGGTGATGATTCCAACTGAAGGAGAATCAAACACGCGTCCTGCCGAACCGTGTGTAACTTGTTTCTTAATGACAATGACAATGTGTTATCATCATCATACTGGCGGTATACATTACCATTTCATACAAAATTGTTTCTTGTTTACGGTTCCTATCAGGCATGCCACTTCACAAGGGTATATGTACAAGTATGTGGTCCTCTTACACCTTAAGTCCTGTAAAGTAAAAGGACACAAGTGCAACTAATGTGACATTTTATTGTACCGACATATTGTCGGTACAATACCGACATATTGTCGGTAATTCTACCAACATTATTACAACCTTAAGTCCTCTTGGAATCAATTCCCGGTGGTAACCGTCTTATTGTCTTAGTCTTCAAATTGGTAAACGGGGGCGGAGAAGAGATATACCTGATAGTATATACATGGAAAATACTTGAGGGCCTTGTTCCAAATCTACTCACTATCACAACGTACTGAAGTGAAAGCTATAGAAGTGTAAAATACACCCACTGAAAAGTAGGGAAGCCATGAGCACAAGACAATGTGTAAATATGTGTGACTTAAGATTAATCAGCCTCTTACCAGCAGGTTATCAGAAATACTGACGGAACAAGTGCATTAGTCTTCAACAACAAACTGGACTACTGCCTCGGCTAAGAGCCAAATAAACAAGAGTGGTGGCTTTGTGAGTCAGCAGGTCGTTAACAGAAATAGCCTGATTGAACAAGAAAATCAACAATGACTGACCTCAGGCCGGTTGCGAGAGTACAAAAACTTTCGAAACCGGTCACGACAGATATACCTTAGGTACATAAAGTAACTTCGCTTCCGTTTTAACCTTTTAAACAATATTATTCTCAAACTGCTTTTTTTACTTACTCTTGGGCAGTCATTCGTTGGTGGTGTGGTCAGTGTTTCAACAGTAGGGTTATACATGTGAGGGCTGCTACTGTGCCTGCACGCACTCACCCCGTATATCACGTCACACTGTATTCAAAGACAATTTTCAATCCTGTACTCTACACCGCGTGTGTTTTAACTCAACCCGCCAGCTGGGACACAGGGCACCCATCTGCACTGTGTCAGCTGTTGCAAAGACAAACTCTCCTCCAAATAGGACATGAGATTTGGTACTTACTACACGTCATTGATTTATGACCGACCTAAACATTCATCAAAATTAAACATCCGTTATGTTAGTTTAGGTCAATTCTATCTACCACTACTATTACTCATCCCTCCACAGACACCGACAACCACTACCAATGGTACTCACCACACCCAGTGACACCCAACATCACTGGCAACCACCACACCTACTCAGTATCTTCGTCACGACCCTGGCCGACGACCTTCAGCCCCCACCCTCCCCATGCGTCCTCCACCCCATTACTCACCATTGTATCTCATCACACCCTTCCTTTTACACACCTGTGTATGTGCGTACGTAAAACAGATACACACAACGCAGTACCTCAAATATTACACACAACTATACAACTATAATTTCCAACAAGACTTCATTATGAAAGATAAAATTATGTCAACCTAAAATAATACCTCAGATGTCAACTTGACTCAAATACTCAAGAACAATTATATAAACAAAATATTGGAGGCTTAGAAAAGCAAACTTCAGTCGTATGCGACTATGTAACATCATAACCAAAATTTTTAAAGGGATGGACTGGTAAGCCAGCGGAAGGCCTCGGTCAGATGACAAAGCTCCAGCTGCGGGCCCCTCTAGAGAGGTTCCTTAACGCGGGTGAGGGGCTCTTGATCTAGGGAATAGGATCTGTGCTCCAGTTCCCTGAAGTGAGTCTGAATGCCTTCCATACCCCCCCCCCCCACACGCACTGTGTAATCTCTACGAGTTTAGCGCTCCCCATGATAATATTAATCCGGCTGCGGGTCATCATATAATTAAAACCCGCGTCTGCAAACGCTTGTCCAGTTTCCTGACAAACCTTAACTTAACCTATATAACAAATTATGACAGAAATAGCTTGGAATCCTAGCCAGCGACCCAGACCACATCTCTGAAGTGACACATGAGAGAAATGGATCAGCAATGTTGCGGAGGAAGACAAATTTAAGAAAACATCATGTCCAGTAAACATAAATAAAAAAACTTTAAAGTTCCTTAAAATATGTTTGACGTGTGCATCCGCAGCATAAAAAAATAACATGAAAGTAACTAGGGCTGATAAACACTTCACTTGAGAGATGAAAAGTGTGAAATACAATACTAGACAAAATTTAAAGAATATACAGAAGAAAATCAATCTGAAAATATTTTGTGTGTACAAGCAAATAACCTGTATTACATTAAAATTATAGGAGATTAAGGTAAGAAATTTTAACACACAGACATTAGAATTATAATGTAGTAGTAGTAATAGAAGTACTAGTAGCAACAGTAGTAGTACTAGTAGCAGAAGTCGTAGTAATAGTAGTAGTAGCAGAAGTCGTAGCAATAGTAGTAGTAGCACTAGTAGTATTAGTACTAGTAGTACTCGTACTAGTAGCACTAGTAACAGTAGTAGTACTACTACTAGTAGTAATACTAGCAGCAGTAGTACTAGTAGCAGTAGTAATACTAGTAGCAGTAGTTATAGTAGTACTAGCACTAGTAGTAATAGTACTAGCACTAGTAGTACTAGTAGCAGTAGTAGTACTAGTAGCAATAGCAGTAGCAGTAGTAGTAGCAGCAGCAGTAGTAGTAGTAGCAGCAGCAGTAGTAGTAGCACTAGTAGTATCAGTAGTACTAATACTAGTACTACTAATACTAGTACTACTAGTAGTACTATTAGTAGTACTAGTAGTAGTACTAATAGTAGCAGTAGTAGTACTCATACTAGTAGCACTAGAAGTAGTAACAGTAGTAGTAGCAGGTTAAGCCGTCTATTTATTGACGAAAATTAAGGGGAAAACTACTGGAATGGTTTATCCAAAGTCGATTTCGGGAGGAAGGGTGTCACTTTCTCCGCGGACCGGTCCCAGACCATACCTCCCGGTTGCTGACTTGATCAACAACGCTGTTGGTGCCAGCTGCAGGAAGTCCAGCTAAGAAAAAGCTTACTTCAGAAACCTGTCATCTTGCATGAAGACATTAAAAGACTATCTTGTACGGAGATTGTACGAGAACTGAGACAAGTGGGAAGTAATTACAACACAC
This sequence comes from Cherax quadricarinatus, assembly GCF_038502225.1. Lineage (NCBI taxonomy): Eukaryota > Metazoa > Arthropoda > Malacostraca > Decapoda > Parastacidae > Cherax > Cherax quadricarinatus. The sequence continues at coordinate 5,986,968 of NC_091324.1, forward strand.
AAGACTGGACACTACGAACTTGCCTCTCCTCTTGTAACCACAAACAGCGAAGTGCGAGAAGGTAATTATTTTACACACCTATGTCAACTATAATTATACCCATACAGATTTCATGCTTCACATTCTCCCTTTTGTCAAATTTGTTGAATCCATGGGTCACCGAACCCCCTTTCCCTACCGTCCTGATCCCAGACTAAGCTTCTTGGTTGATAGCCTGAACAAACACCACCAGTATGACTGATCTCCCCATCACCCAGGAGTCCTGGTGTTACACCGGGCCGCCGAGACTATGCTCCCTGGAATCCACAACAGGTAGAATGTGAATTATTACATGTATTGGGAACACTAAACCTGTAGGGGTCGTGCAGCTCCTGAAGAATGGGAGGTAAAGTTCAATCTAAGGTAAAGGAGGATAGGTCCAATTCTGTACGTCATTTAATAGGGTACAAGTAGTAGTGAAGGCTTGCTCCTCCGTCCGCTGAATGCAGGACTGATACTCTACCAAAGTGTACTAGAGATTAACTGATAGACGAGCTAGCCTCTACCGCTGGTGCTACATAACCCACAAGGGTTATGTAGCACCGCGTAACCTCCAGATGAATCTAAAATAAACGTTGCAGAGCAAGCTTTTATATTAACAATTTTCCGCTCTGTTGATCTTGCTCGAGTCATGACTTGAAAAAAAAAAAGATCAACACAATCGACACGTAATAACACGATTGTAAACAACTAACACATGGGGTGGGGGGTTGAACCCACAATAAGCCAGTCCTGAAAGAAACAGGCTAGTGCATTAACCACTGTATCACGTCAGCCTAACAAGACTTAAGCGACTAAGAGTACAATGAGGGTTTTTACAGATTAATATCACACGGCATGGCACAGGGGTTAGCTCAACGACCTACCAGTTTTAAGACTGGCTCGCCATAGGATAGAATCCAATCGGTTTTGCGAATTAGTCAATAGCTGGAAACGCTGGCTCAATACAAGTTCTTCAACGAGTGTTGTCTTGAGGTGTAGGTGTAGCGTGAGGCATAGACATGAGGTTAGGTTAGGAAAGGCTCGTCAGGAACCAAGACAAGTGTTTCCTAACGCGGGTCTTAGTCAGATGATGACCTGCCGTTGAAGCTTCTGGTCATCTGACCGAGGCCTTCCGCTGGCTTACCGGTAACCATTTAGTAAGTTAAAGACATGAGCAAGACTTGAAACTAGCTTTACTAATCTTCAGAAGCAGACACCACCCACAACTAACCCGTGTCCATCACGTGCATTCTCAGCTTTCACATTAAATTTATGGAGATGCACTAAACCCGTAGGGGTCATCCAGGGTCTGCAGGGTGTAAAGCAAACACATTTGATCCAACGGAGAAGGGCAGCTCAAATTCCCTGAATCAAGAGCCCTTTACTGGAGTCAAAGCACCTCTGCCCATCCGACAAATCTGATATAAGCACAAGTCCTCTAGAATTCGAGAGGGAAATAAAAAAAAAAAAACCTGCCCACACATGCAGCACCAAGACCAGACTCATTAAACTACTTTATGAAGAAACGCAAACTACCACTATCACGAGCACTCTGCATACTTTGGAAGACGAGCTCAGATCTAAGTGAAATCCCATAGATCCTAGAAGTACAGACACAGCCCCTCTGCAAAAATAATGAAGGCACTAACATCACACAAAATAAATATCTTTGAGAGCACAGAGAGAGACAAAGACATCTACTTGTGGATACTGTATACCAATACATCGAAAAAAATATGAAAAAAAAAAAAAAAATGACTGTACAAGACAGTAAGACTCTCGAAACTCATTAAAGGTATATTAAAGGTAAAGATCATGCCTCTCATTATTAGATCATTGCCACAAAATCACGGAGGCTGTGTAACAATCCTAAAATGCGGATGTGGCGAACACGGACTTAGCTAAGAGATATGACAACTGCGATCATTAAACGGTAACACAAAATATGACTGATAAATATAACAGAAAAAAGTACGTAAATATATTTACTCTTTCGTAGTGAAAATCGTAACGAATATAACTCAGAGTAGTAAACAATGTAAAATTCCAGCCTTAGCAACGTAAAAGTCTCATTGTTCTGGACTCACTCATTTTCTCCTTCTCATACAATCAGGAAAAAAATAAACTTTGTATCATCCTTTGATGATGCAAAAATTATCAGTCACCTGTGTAGAGGACGCCGAAAAACTGTACAAGGATATAAACAATCTTCCAGTGGGCAGTAAAAATTAACTTTTTTAATGGGAACGAATTCCAGTTCCTTATAAACGTTAAAACAATGAACTCAGAAGGGAAACAGTATAGAAAACATAGAAAGGTCACCTCACAGAATGAAACGTAAATGTGAAAGACCTGGGTATAATGTCAGCTGATCCATCTTTCAAAGAACATAAAGCAAATAAATGCTGAGAAGGACGGGAAAGTGACAGAGTAGAAAACGAGAACTTTAAAAGCGAGACAACTAATACTAACTGTAATGATATTCAAACCACTCTGCTCGCTCGCTCGCTCGCTCGCTCGCTCTCTCTCTCTCGCTCTCTCTCGCTCTCTCTCGCTCTCTCTCGCTCTCTCTCGCTCTCTCTCGCTCTCTCTCGCTCTCTCTCGCTCTCTCTCGCTCTCTCTCGCTCTCTCTCGCTCGCTCTCGCTCTCGCTCTCTCTCTCTCTCTCTCTCTCTCTCTCTCTCTCTCGCTCTCTCTCTCTCTCGTTTGCTTGCTTTCTCTCGCTCGCTCTCCCTCGCTGACAGCACCATTCAGAGCAAGCAAATGCAGAACGTCCTTATACTGGACATACTAAAGTGAGAAACAGTGGCGAAATGCAAAACAACTCAGTGAAAAGCCAGGGAGCTACGGGAGCAATGTGGAAACACTATCAACATCCGTGGGCTACAGCTATTGCATCTGCTACAAGGAGATATCATAAATATGGCTGGAACCAGTGTGGAGGTCTTCAAGAGGAAATTAGTTCGCTTCCTCAGCAGTGTGCCAGTTCAAACAAGTCGTGATGGGTATGTGGGCTAGCAGGCCGCCAACAGCAACAAACTGGTCGAGCAGGCAATCTATAGGAAGGCCTGGCCCCAGGACGGATAGCAAAAGGGAAATTCCCGAAGCAGGCCTGAGGTAAATCACCTCCCTGCTAATACAAAACGCAATTAAGAGAGTAAATCCTTTCTGATATACTGTAATGTTCCTCCTACCAAACTCGTCACTACATGACAAAAAACAACCTTAAATCCCACCCAAAGTGGTCAGGCCACCTTAACTTTATCTCTCTCTCATCTCTCTTTATCTCTCGTCCTTTCATCCTGATTCTTAGTAATAACCGTAGAATTACCAAGAAAATGTTAGGTAAATGGAAACATACGTAACTAATGTGATATTTTATTCTGGCAAAGTTTCGCTCTCCAGCTTTGTTAAGCTGTTAACCAGCTTGAAGCTCCTGGAGAACGAAACGTTGCCTCAATAAAATGTCACATAAGTTGCATCAGTGTCCGTTTGCCTAACATCCCGATTCTTGTCATCCACCATTCACTAATCATAATCTTCGCCAGCCCAAATAACAATAAGCGAACACAAATTATCAACAGATGTAGGTAAAAAGGAAACCACAAGTAGATTCCATTGTGGGTCATGGACAACCTGATCACCATGAGCACCCCGGTACCCCCACCCCCCGGAACCAGCCTTCATTTATAGCTACCCCCATTCCTAGCTTCGTGACGCCCTACCCCCACCCATACCCCAGTACCGAACCTAGTTCCATAAGTTGCCCATGTCACACACGTACCCCAGTACCTAACCTGGCTTCATAACTTGCCCTTGCCACAAACGTACCCAAGTACGCAGCCTGACTTCATGACTTTCCCCCCCACACGTACCCCAGTACCCAGCCTGGCGTCAAGACGCAGTCATCACAGCTCACACAGGCAAGAGGGAGCTGACAGCCAGTTTCCATATACAGGACGAGTAATGGCATGTTAGAACTGAGAAAAATAAAGGGGCAGCAGATAAGAGGTAAGAGGGTGAGGAAGGAGGGGGGATGTAGGAAGGTGGAGGGAGGGATGTAGGAAAGTGGAGGGAGGGATGTAGGAAGGTGGAGGGAGGGATGTAGGAAAGTGGAGGGAAGGATGTAGGAAAGTGGAGGGAGGGATGTAGGAAGGTGGAGGGAGGGATGTAGGAAGGGGGAGGGAGGGATGTAGGAAGGTGGAGGGAGGGATGTAGGAAGGTGGAGGGAGGGATGTAGGAAGGTGGAGGGAGGGATGTAGGAAGGTGGAGGGAGGGATGTAGGAAGGTGGAGGGAGGGATATAGAAAGGTGGAGGGAGGGATATAGGAAGGTGGAGGGAGGGATGTAGGAAGGTGGAGGGAGGGATGTAGGAAGGTGGAGGGGGATGTAGGGAAGTGGAGGGAGGGATGTAGGGAAGTGGAGGGAGGGATGTAGGAAGGTGGAGGAAGGGATGTAGGAAGGTGGAGGAAGGGATGTAGGAAGGTGGAGGAAGGGATGTAGGAAGGTGGAGGAAGGGATGTAGGAAGGTGGAGGAAGGGATGTAGGAAGGTGGAGGAAGGGATGTAGGAAGGTGGAGGGAGGGATGGAGGAAGGTGGAGGGAGGGATGTAGGAAGGAGGGAAGGATGTAGGAAGGTGGAGGGAGGGATGTAGGAAGGTGGAGGGAGGGATGTAGGAAGGTGGAGGGAGGGATGTAGGAAGGTGGAGGGAGGGATGTAGGAAGGTGGAGGGAGGGATGTAGGAAGGTGGAGGGAGGGATGTAGGAAGGTGGAGGGAGGGATGTAGGAAGGTGGAGGGAGGGATATAGGAAGGTGGAGGGAGGGATGTAGGAAGGTGGAGGGGGTGTAGGGAAGTGGAGGGAGGGATGTAGGGAAGTGGAGGGAGGGATGTAGGGAAGTGGAGGGAGGGATGTAGGAAGGTGGAGGGAGGGATGTAGGAAGGAGGGAAGGATGTAGGAAGGTGGAGGGAGGGATGTAGGAAGGTGGAGGGAGGGATGTAGGAAGGTGGAGGGAGGGATGTAGGAAGGTGGAGGAAGGGATGTAGGAAGGTGGAGGAAGGGATGTAGGAAGGTGGAGGAAGGGATGTAGGAAGGTGGAGGAAGGGATGTAGGAAGGTGGAGGGAGGGATGTAGGAAGGTGGAGGGAGGGATGTAGGAAGGAGGGAAGGATGTAGGAAGGTGGAGGGAGGGATGTAGGAATGTGGAGGGAGGGATGTAGGAAGGTGGAGGGAGGGATGTAGGAAGGTGGAGGGAGGGAGGGAGGGATGTAGGAAGGTGGAGGGAGGGAGGGATGTATGAAGGTGGAGGGAGGGATGTATGAAGGTGGAGGGAGGGATGTAGGAAGGTGGAGGGAGGGATGTAGGAAGGTGGAGGGAGGGATGTAGGAAGGTGGAGGGAGGGATGTAGGAAGGTGGAGGGAGGGATGTAGGAAGATGGAGGGAGGGATGTAGGAAGATGGAGGGAGGGATGTAGGAAGATGGAGGGAGGGATGTAGGAAGGTGGAGGGGGTGTAGGAAGGTGGAGGGGGTGTAGGAAGGTGGAGGGGGTGTAGGAAGGTGGAGGGGGTAACGGATGTTGGTTGGGTAAAAGAGAAATGGAAATGGAAGAAGTGAAGCAAAGGGAAGAGGGAAAGTAAGTAAATTGAGGGATGAGCCACCAAACAAGGACTGACTGAGACTGACAAACACAGCAAGTGCACACCTCCAAAAAGAAAGTCAGAAAGAAAGTCAGAAAGTCAGTCAGCCTCTGTTTGTCTGTCTGTCTGTCTCTCTCTCTCTCACACACACACACACACACACACACACACACACACACACACAATCAAATTATTATCAAAATAATGACTCGCGAAATCTTATCACCACTACCACCACTCTGGGTCAATTATAACAATTTTACCTACAGAGACCAGGCAGCTACAGTATTAGTGGACGGTGGGTCGAGCCTCCACCACTCCTTGTGCACAATGACCCACACGAGTTTAGAGCTTCATAAAGTACAAGGTAAGGTTCAGTAATTCATTCCAAGGGACAGGCCGTAAGTCTCATGAGAGAAATCACTCAGAGTTAGAGAACCAGAAGTGGGCACCATGAAGTGGAGGCACTAAGTTCTAAGTGCCTTTCACCACCACAATGGGTTCCCATGAAGGCTAAAAATATTAAAGGGATGGAGGAAAAAAACAGGGTCAAAAACCGAAAATACACGATCATTCTACGCTGAAGCAGTGACCAGGGCATGTTTGACCTGGTGTGGGGGTGTGCTTTGACGTGGTGCTGGGGTGTGCTTTGACCTGGTGCGGGGTGTCCTTTGACCTGGTACGGGGGTGTGCTTTGACCTGGTACGGGGGTGTGCTTTGACGTGTTGCGGGGGGTGTGCTTTGACCTGGTGCGGGGGTGTGCTTTGACCTTGTGCGGGGGTGTGCTTTGACCTTGTGCGGGGGTGTGCTTTGACACCCCCCCGCAACAGGTACAAGGACATAATGTGAAGACAGTAGAACTATATACGAAAGATGAGGTTATCAGTCCCTCAGTCTTGGAGTTGAAGAACACTGAAGTCTTGAAGAATTTGAATCCCATCTGCAGTGACAATACCTTTGTCTGCTGCATGTCCCTCATCTGACGTCAGTATATAAGCGACAATCTTACTTCTTGTGCTTCAAGACTACAGTCTTCAACTCCAGGACTGAGGGACTGATTACCTCATCTTTCGTATATAGTTCTACTGTCTTCACATTATATCCTTGTACTGATAAAGCCACTGGATGACGAAACATCTACAAATGAAGATACCCAGATGTTGCACGTG
>NC_091324.1:6008789-6016289 GCF_038502225.1 Cherax quadricarinatus
GCTCACACTCCAACAGCACGTCAAGTATTAAAAACCATTTGTCTCCATTCACTCCTATCAAACACGCTCACGCATGCCTGCTGGAAGTCCAAGCCCCTCGAACACAAAACCTCCTTTACCCCCTCCCTCCAACCTTTCCTAGGCCGACCCCTACCCCGCCTTCCTTCCACTACAGACTGATACACTCTTGAAGTCATTCTGTTTCGCTCCATTCTCTCTACATGTCCGAACCACCTCAACAACCCTTCCTCAGCCCTCTGGACAACAGTTTTGGTAATCCCGCACCTCCTCCTAACTTCCAAACTACGAATTCTCTGCATTATATTCACACCACACATTGCCCTCAGACATGACATCTCCACTGCCTCCAGCCTTCTCCTCGCTGCAACATTCATCACCCATGCTTCACACCCACATAAGAGCGTTGGTAAAACTATACTCTCATACATTCCCCTCTTTGCCTCCAAGGACAAAGTTCTTTGTCTCCACAGACTCCTAAGTGCACCACTCACTCTTTTTCCCTCATCAATTCTATGATTCACCTCATCTTTCATAGACCCATCCGCTGACACGTCCACTCCCAAATATCTGAATACATTCACCTCCTCCATACTCTCTCCCTCCAATCTGATATTCAATCTTTCATCACCTAATCTTTTTATCCTCATAACCTTACTCTTTCCTGTATTCACCTTTAATTTTCTTCTTTTGCACACCCTACCAAATTCATCCACCAATCTCTGCAACTTCTCTTCAGAATCTCCCAAGAGCACAGTGTCATCAGCAAAGAGCAGCTGTGACAACTCCCACTTTGTGTGTGATTCTTTATCTTTTAACTCCACGCCTCTTGTCAAGACCCTCGCATTTACTTCTCTTACAACCCCATCTATAAATATATTAAACAACCACGGTGACATCACACATCCTTGTCTAAGGCCTACTTTTACTGGGAAATAATTTCCCTCTTTCCTACATACTCTAACTTGAGCCTCACTATCCTCGTAAGAACTCTTCACTGCTTTCAGTAACCACCTCCTACACCATACACTTGCAACATCTGCCACATTGCCCCCCTATCCACCCTGTCATACGCCTTTTCCAAATCCATAAATGCCACAAAGACCTCTTTAGCCTTATCTAAATACTGTTCACTTATATGTTTCACTGTAAACACCTGGTCCACACACCCCCTACCTTTCCTAAAGCCTCCTTGTTCATCTGCTATCCTATTCTCCGTCTTACTCTTAATTCTTTCAATAATAACTTTACCATACACTTTACCAGGTATACTCAGCAGACTTATCCCCCTATAATTTTTGCACTCTCTTTTATCCCCTTTGCCTTTATACAAAGGAACTATGCATGCTCTCTGCCAATCCCTAGGTACCTTACCCTCTTCCATACATTTATTAAATAATTGCACCAACCACTCCAAAACTATATCCTCACCTGCTTTTAACATTTCTATCTTTATCCCATCAATCCCGGCTGCCTTACCCCCTTTCATTTTACCTACTGCCTCACGAACTTCCCCCACACTCACAACTGGCTCTTCCTCACTCCTATATATATGTATATATATATATATGTATATATATATATATATATATATATATATATATGTATATATATATATATATATATATATATGTATATGCATGTATGTGTATACAGTGCTAATCACGGCATTATGCAGGGTTAGCGCCCCGGCATAATGCCGTGACAAAAATAAAAGGCCTACCGTACACGGAGGTCTTTTTTCGTCAGTGCATTATGCCGGGTAGCAGCCATTAGCATGACGTCACAGCCTGCCGCCACACTCCACACTGATTCCTCAGTGCTCACGTGTCTGCCGTGGTAAGAGAAAGTGTTGCATTTTTGTCTCATCCATCCCATCTATTGTCCCGTGCTCCTTTTGGTGTTGGGGCTATATATATATATATATATATCAACAAGTCGGCCGTCTCCCACCGAGGCAGGGTGACCCAAAAAGAAAGAAAATCCCCAAAAAGAAAATACTTTCATCATTCAACACTTTCACCTCACTCACACATAATCACTGTTTTTGCAAAGGTGCTCAGAACACAACAGTTTAGAAGCATATACTTATAAAGATACACAACATATCCCTCCAAACTGCCAATATCCCAAACCCCTCCTTTAGAGTGCAGGCATTGTACTTTCCATTTCCAGGACTCAAGTCCGGCTATATGAAAATAACCGGTTTCCCTGAATCCTTTCACTAAATATTACCCTGCTCACACTCCAACAGATCATCAGGTCCCAAATACCATTCGTCTCCATTCACTCCTATCGAACACGCTCATGCACGCCTGCTGGAAGTCCAAGCCCCTCGCCCACAAAACCTCCTTTACCCCCTCCCTCCAACCTTTTCGAGGACGACCCCTCCGCCTTCCTTCTACAGATTTAAATGCTCTCCATGTCATTCTACTTTGATCCATTCTCTCTAAATGACCAAACCACCTCAACAACCCCTCTTCAGCCCTCTGACTAATACTTTTATTAACTCCACACCTTCTCCTAATTTCCACACTCCGAATTTTCTGCATAATATTTACACCACAAATTGCCCTTAGACAGGACATCTCCACTGCCTCCAACCGCCTCCTCGCTGCTGCATTCACAACCCAAGCTTCACACCCATATAAGAGTGTTGGTACTACTTTACTTTCATACATTCCCTTCTTTGCCTCCATAGATAACGTTTTTTGACTCCACATATACCTCAACGCACCACTCACCTTTTTTCCCTCATCAATTCTATGATTAACCTCATCCTTCATAAATCCATCCGCCGACATGTCAACTCCAAGTATCTGAAAACATTCACTTCTTTCATACTCCTCCCCAATTTGATATCCAATTTTTCTTTATCTAAATCATTTGATACCCTCATCACCTTTCTCTTTTCTATGTTCTCTTTCAACTTTCTACCTTTACACACATTCCCAAACTCATCCACTAACCTTTGCAATTTTTCTTTAGAATCTCCCATAAGCACAGTATCATCAGCAAAAAGTAATTGTGTCAATTCCCATTTTGTATTTGATTCCCCATAATTTAATCCCACCCCTCTCCCGAACACCCTAGCATTTACTTCTTTTACAACCCTATCTATAAACATATTAAACAACCATGGTGACATTACACATCCCTGTCTAAGACCTACTTTTACCGGGAAGTAGTCTCCCTCTCTTCTACACACCCTAACCTGAGCCTCACTATCCTCATAAAAACTCTTAACAGCATTTATTAACTTACCACCTATTCCATATACTTGCAACATCTACCACATTGCTCCCCTATCCACTCTATCATATGCCTTTTCTAAATCCATAAATGCAATGAAAACTTCCCTACCTTTATCTAAATACTGTTCACATATGTGTTTCAATATATATATATATATATATATATATATATATATATATATATATATATATATATATATATATATATATATATATATATATATATATATATACACACACACACACACACACACACACACACACACACACAGCACTCAAGTAGAAATGCCAACAATTCTTTTAAAGAACCAGACAGAGTACTAAATCACCTTGTATGTGTTAACGTGTGAGACAACAGTATCAGCAAGAGAGGGCTCCCACACATTAGTAATATATTGCAGTTTGACTGGTTTCATGGCATCTCTTATGGTCCGCCACACCGCAGTGGAGGCTGGGAACAGCAGATGTCGTCTCAGCAACAACGCAAGACATGAAGCAATATGTCACCACGAGGAGGAGTAGACCAATAAAATCGACAGGAGCGGTAGGTGCTTCGACAGAAAAGGCAGGTGTTTTCACAGGACCGGCAGGTGCTTCAAGAGGAGCGACAGGCGTAGCAGCAACAGCAATGGCAGCCATAACACGCACACACAAAAAGAAATTAATGAAATAAATATGACAGCAGACACAGCAGCACAGCGGGCGCAGCAATGCAGGAGGTGGAACAGCTGGAGGAACAGCATCAAGGACGGGAGGAGAAAGAAGTGGAGGACAAGGATTATGAGGGAGCGTGAGACGGTGTGCCGCCAGCCGGCAGACCGACCGGCCGGCAGGTTGCCAGGTGATGATGATCGTGCCAGATGCAGCAATAGATGATGCTCAAGCTGGCCAACACCACTACACTATTGATCCAGTCATCTATCACTCCACCAGCATACATCATCTCGTCAAAACTGCATGGCCCACACTGGGCCCTTATCCTAAAACAAACACAAACAAGCGCGTGAGCACACACAGATCTGCAATGTGTCTCCATTCAGTGGCATCAATACGTACTTGTACCACTTACGCTCATGCAAGGAAGATTGACGGGGAAGGAGGCAGGCAACACCGACACGCATACACACTTGACCCTCACCTACGGACGGTCACACGCTCGACCCTCGCGGGCTGACGGACGGACGGACGCACACTCAACCCTCAGGGACGGACACACGTTCGACCCTCGCGGGCGGACGGACGGACGGACGGACGGGCTGACGGGCGGACGGACGCACACTCAACCCTCAGGGACGGACACACGCTCGACCCCCGCGGGCGGGCGGGCGGGCGGGCGGGCGGACGGACGAACGGACGGACGGACGCACACTCAACCCTCACGGACACACGCTCGACCCTCGCGGACGGGCACGTGCTCGACCATTCGCGGACGGACGGACACGCTCGACCCCTCGTGGAAGGAGGGACGAACACATGCTCGACACTCCCGGATGGACACACGGATACATGCTCGACCCTTCGCAGACGGACGGACACACGCTCGACCCTCGCGGACAGGCGGACACACGCTCGACCCTCGCGGGCAGACGGACGGACACACGCTCGACCCTCGCGGACGGACGGACACACGCCGCTCGACCCTCGCGGACGGACGGACACACGCCGCTCGACCCTCGCGGACGGACGGACACACGCCGCTCGACCCTCGCGGACGGACGGACACACGCCGCTCGACCCTCGCGGACGGACGGACACACGCCGCTCGACCCTCGCGGGCGGACGGACGGACACACGCCGCTCGACCCTCGCGGGCGGACGGACGGACACATTCTCGACCCTCGCGGACGCGCGGACACGCTCGACCCTGTTAATTGATCAGTGTCAACACTGATCAATTAACAGGTAAATCCCACGATGAAGAGAAAAATCAAACACGGAGTAGAATGGATCTAAGAGCGTTTTTCCCGCTGATACACAGAAGAGGATCTCAATCCCACTGATACACATCTTTTGTGACTGATTTTTGTTCAAACCTGGGAGAGAATATCTAATCGAAAGATGTGTACGTGTGTGTACTTACACGTAAGTACACACACGTACACTCGATAGTTCCAAAGCTAAGGGAAATGTCCTACGAAGAAAGATCAAGGGAAATCGGCCTGACGACACTGGAGTACAGGAGGGTTAGGGAAGACATGATAACGACATACAAAATACTGCAAGGAATAGATAAGGTAGACAGAGATAGGAAACAGAAAAAAGGGGTCACAATTGGAAGTTGAAGACTCAAATGAGTCGGAGAATGTTAGGAAGTATTTCTTCAGTCATAGATGTTAGGAAGTATTTCTTCAGTCATACAGTTGTCAGGAAGTGGAATAGTCTGGAAAGTGATGTAGTGGAGGGGGGAACCATACATAGTTTCAAGACCATGTTTGATAAAGCTCATGGAGCAGGGAGAGAGAAGACCTAGTAGCCACCAATGAAAAGGCTGGGTCAGGAGCTATGAATTGACCCCTGCAACAACAACTAGGTGAGTACACACACTCATACACATACACACGCATATACAACAGGCCTAGTGTCTAATCGACATGTGCCTAGGACATGGTACGTAACACACAGATGAATCACAGGGATGTTAGGAAGTATTTCTTCAGTCACAGAGTAGTCAGGAAGTGGAATAGTTTGAGAAGCGATGTAGTGGAGGCAGGATCCATTCATAGCTTTAAGCAGAGGTATGATAAAGCTCATGGTACAGGGAGAGTGACCCAGCAGCGGTCAGTGAAGAGGCGGGGCCAGGAGCTATGACTCGACCCCTGCAACAACTAGGTGAGTACACACACACACACACACACACACACACACACACACACTGTACATATCATGATGGGTTGGCTATTTTACGGACATACATCCGGCCCCTGAGAGATAAGGAACGGCAACGGCGTAGCGTAAGGAAAGCTTGCACTTCGAAGCTGAAGAACTAAACAAGAAACAGAGCGTGGTCATGAGGTTCCTCTAAGTGAGAGATTTTGGTGAACTGTTCCAGCCACGGTATTGTGACTTATTCTCCGAGGTAAATAAAGGCACACAGAAGACCAAGGGCATGCCGGACCAATGTAAATACAGGTTAAACAGAAACAAGTTATAGGCCACACACAGGACCAATGTAAATACTGAGTACACAAAAACCATGGTAAATACAGACCACTCAGAAAACCAAGATAAACAGGTCACACACAGAACCAAGATAAATATAAATCACACAGAACAAAAATTAACACAGACCAAACACAGAACTAAGATATCTACATGATAAATAGGACCAAGATAAATTGGGAACAAAGCAAGAGGAAGGACGTTGTAAAATATACACAGGGCTGGGATCACTAGGTCATTCAGTGCGTTCCTCAATACCACCGTACACACGTACGTGTACACACACACACACACACACACACACACACACACACACACACACACACACACACACACACACACACTTCAAATAAATACTTCCTACTGAGGAAAACTGAAGACCAAGAGTAAGAGGGTAACTCCAAGATCCTGGACCACGAGATCTTCCGCCCTTGAGGGTCCAGGTAAAGTAAAACGATACAAGAGCTAGCCAGCGGTTGACCCCTCATCCAGCAGTTGACCTTCCAAGACTGGTCTGCCATACCTGAACGATACGTGAAAGAATAAAAAGGCACAATACCGTGACTGGAATAACACACAGGTTATTTGTGTAACGTGAAACAAGTTTTCGGACATCAACACCGCAGCCCGGCCTGATCACCTAAGCCACCGTCTGTCAGTGTCTATCGAACTTCTTGAACAGTGCAAGTGAAAGAAGATTTCTGAGTACATGTATTATAGTTATCTTAAGGCACTAAAATAATTCACATTATAGCAATGAAGTGTAGGTTTCAGTGCTTGCCCACTTTCGTCTGTGTCACTGCTTTCTTCACAGCTCATCAAATCCTCTTCAGTACCAATGTCTTTCATTGATTCCTAATTCTTCCACTCTTTCGTCTACGCCACCATTCTCACTCTCCATCCCTGTCATAGCAGGGTATGCGAACTTCCTCTTCACCTTACAGTAGACACCTTATTACCACTCCAATTGAACTTATTCATGATATTTAATAAATATCAGGAAAATTACAGTGACAATTTTATTACACTCACAATACTCTAGGAGAGGTAATACACCATACTAGTAATT
>NC_091324.1:6023789-6068789 GCF_038502225.1 Cherax quadricarinatus
TAAAGGGGGAGGGAGGGGAAGAGACAAGAACGGAAGGGAGGGTCAAAGAAGGACGAGGGATGGGGTGAGGGGTAATGGTGCAGGAGAGGGCAAGGGGTGTAGGAGGGAGTGAGGAGTGTAGGAGGGGGTTAGGGGTGTAGGAGGGGATGAGGGGTGTAAGAGGAAGTGAGGGGTGTAGGGAGTGAGGGGTGTAGGAAGTGAGGGGTGTAGGGAGTGAGGGGGTAGGGAGTGAGGGGGTAGGGAGTGAGGGGGTAGGGAGTGAGGGGGTAGGGAGTGAGGGGAGGAGGGAGTGAGGGGTGTAGGAGGGAGTGAGGGGTGTAGGAGGGAGTGAGGGGTGAAGGAGGGAGCGAGGGGTGAAGGAGGGAGTGAGGGGTGAAGGAGGGAGTGAGGGGTGTAGGAGGGAGTGAGGGGTGTTGGAAGGGTTTAGGGGTTTTGGAAAGGTTTAAGGGTGTAGGAGGGGGTGAGAATCAACGATGGTGGGGGGGGGGGAGTTAGTGAAGGTCAAGTGTCTACCTGTGATGATTGCTGGGGTCAGTGACCCCGGGGTTCGTTCTGATCAACTCAGCATGATGGTTGCTGGGGTCAAGTGACCCCAGGGATGGTTCTGGTCAACTCAGCATGATGTCTGCTGGGGGTCATGAGCCAGGGGGTGGTTCTGATCAACTCATCATGATGGCTCCTGGGGTCAGTGACCCCGGGGTTGGATCTGATCGACTTAGCAAGTATCTCCTGAAAAGCCTTTTATCCTTACAAACACTATGTCATGGTGGTTGTATATAAGCCACCACATGCAACCTCCCAACAGTTCAAGTGACAGCTACTGAAAATTGATTACTGTCTGAAAAGCCTTCCAGCTCCATCCCTAAACATCTTACTTCTTGGTGATTTCAACCTAAGGCATACAATATGGAAGAATGTAGCAAATAATGTTATAGCAGAAACAATCCCTGGAGGCAGCGCAGATGAAAGGTCACACACACACACACACACACACACACACACACAATGAGATACTAAATCTCTTCGATAAACACTCCCTAAGTCAGCAGATAGTGGAGTCAACAAGACTGGAAAATACACTTGACCTTATCTTTACAAATAATGAGGACCTGGTAAGAAACATATCAAAAACAATTAATTCCGATCACACACTAGTCAAAGTTCAGACTTACATGCACAGGGGTTCTGATCAGCAAAATGCACGTAGCTGTGAAGGTGTCTTCACCAAATACAACAACAAGAACACCAACTCGGATCAGGTGAACCATGTCTTAAATGAAACATGTTGGGAAGATATCTTAAATAACATGGATCCAATCTGCACTCTCTCGAAAGGCGTAGAATTAGGGGGGGTATGATCGAGGTGTATAAATGGAAAACAGGAATAAATAAAGGGGATGTAAATACCGTGCTGAAAATTTCCAGCCAAGACAGGACTCGCAGCAATGGTTTCAAGTTGGAAAAATTCAGATTCAGGAAGGATATAGGAAAGCACTGGTTTGGTAATAGAGTTGTGGATGAGTGGAACAAACTCCCGAGTACAGTTATTCAGGCTAAAACGTTGTGTAGTTTTAAAAATAGGTTAGATAAATACATGAGTGGGTGTGGGTGGGTGTGAGTTGGACCTGACTAGCTTGTGCTGCTGGGTCTGGTGCAGTGCTCCATCCTTGAGTTGGGGTGACCAGACTGGGTGGGTCATTGGGCTAATCCGGGGGGAGGGTCACTGGTCTAATCTGGGGGGGGACATGGACCTGCTCCGCATGTGTCAGAAGGCCTGTTGCAGTGTTCCTTCTTTATGTTCTTATGATACACGGAAGGATGTGCTGACCAGGGAAATGGTAAATAGTGAACTTAAGTTAAAGGATTCATACAGGATCCAAGAGAGACAAGAGGAGCTAAAAGCGATTAGTAAAATTGAAAGAAATTCGAAATATTCTTTTCATATGTAAAATACAGACAAATACTACATGTAGGACTGGGCCCTTGCTCAGACAAGATGGGACTTACACAGATAACAACAAAGAAATGAGTGACACTGAAATCCCAATACGACTCTGTTCAGAGAGCCACTAATCAATCTAAAGATCGACAATCCAAACGATTTTTTCACGAATGAACCTCAAAACTCCATCAATGTATACCAAATTTCTGACATTACTCTAACTCCAATAGACTTTGAAAAAACAATTGACAACATGCCCATGCACTCAGCCCCAGGCTCAGACTCTTGAAACTCTGTGTTCATTAAGAACTTCAAGAAACCCCTTTCGTGTGCCCTAAGTATACTATGGAGAAGGAACTCAGACACAGGTGAAATTCCAGTCACTAAAAACAACGGTTATAGCCCCACTCCATAAAGGTGGCAGCAAAGCATTAGCTAAGAACTACAGACTAATAGCTCTAACGTCCCATATCATAAAAATCTTTGAAAGAGTGCTAAGAAGCACGATTGTAAACCACTTGGATTCCCAAAAACTACACAATCCAGGGCAACATAGGCTCAGAGCGGGTCGCTCCTGCCTCTCGTAACTACTGGATCACTATGATATGGTCTTGAATGCACTAAAAGAAAAACAGAATGCAGATATAATATATACAGACTTTGCAAAAGCCTTTGCAATCATGGTGTGACAGCGCACAAAATTTGTGATGAAGGGATAGTAGTGGTAAACAGTTAAATCGGAAGCTGCCATAGTAAAAACCTCTGTTCCACATGGCACACAGTACTCGCCCCCATCCTGTTCCTCATCCTCATATCAGACGTGACAGAGATGTAATCCATAGCAACGTGCTATGCTTTGCAGACGATACTAGTATCTCCATGAGACTGTCATCTATTGAGAACACGGTTAACCTCCAAGAAGATACCAACCAAATTTTCCAATGGGCAATGGAAAACAATACGATGTTCAATGAAGAGAAATTCCAACTACTAAGTTATGAAAATTGGAGGAGAAAATAATTAGAACCGAGTGTATTACAAACTCTGATCATACAATAAAGCGAAAAAAATAATGCGAGGGACGTGGGAGTGGTATTGTCTGAGGATATCACTTTCAAGGATCACAACAGTGCCACGATCACAACTGCAAAGAAAATGATAGGATGGATAATGACATCGTTGAAAACAAGAGATGCCAAGCTAATGATGATCCTTTTTAAATCGCTTGTTTTCTCTAGGTTGGAATACTGCTATACATTAACATTTCCGTTCAAAGCAGGTGAAACTGTAGATCTAGAGAATGTACACTGTACGGAGAACCTTTACTGCACATATAAGTTCCTAGTGGGAATGCTGTGAAGCACTTGTACTCGCTGGAACGCAGGCGAGAGAGATGCATCATAATCTACACTCGTAAAAACCTGGAAGGAATAGGCCCTAATCTACACACACAAATCACTCACTACGAAAGTAAGACTGGGCAGGCGGTTCAAAATACCCCCAATGAAAAGTAAGGGCGCCATTGGTACTCTAAGAGAAAACACAATAAGTGCCAGGGGCTCAAGACTGCTCAACAGTTTCCCACCATACATAAGGGGAATTACCAATAGACCCCTGGCTGCCTTCAAGAGGGAGCTGGACCAGCCGGGCTGTGATTCATACGTTGGCCTACGTGCGGCCAGCAATAACAGTATGGTTGATTAGACCCTGATCCACCAGAAGGCCTGGTCGTGAACCGGGCCGCGGGGGCATTGATCCCTGGAATACCCTCCAGGCAGGCAGGTAGGTAGGTAGGTATTCGCTGCACCTATAAAGTGAAGGTGTTTTACTCAAGAAATCGTAATGACACGATTGAAAACAAACCATACCCCCGGCCGGGATTGAACCCGCGGTCTGGAGTTTTGAGACTATGACCGCGGGTTCAATCCCGGCCGGGGGTATGGTTTGAAGGTGTTTTGCACCGTCTACCAAACCTGCCGCTCTTGTTAATCTTTAAAGTGTGCAGATTAGGACGCAAGTATTGTTCAATTGTAATTTATAATGTAATTTTCTCGCCAGCGTCAGAAATAGTGAGGGACTTGTGTGTTCCCAGTAATTCTGGTGTATGAACTAATAAGGGAAGAAAAAATTTTCTGTATGTTCTCCAGATTTGCAATTTCGCCTCCCTTAACTGGGACAGTTAGTTACTAATACAGCAATATTAAAGTCAGTAAAGAAAAAATGCTTAGGTTTAGAAAGAAACGTGAGCAAACACTTGGACATGTTCATTAGAAAGTAAACATTACAGTCCTGGGACCTAACCAAAACGTTTTCGAATATGTCATAGTTTTTGCTCACGTGTCTTTCTAAACTAATTTGACGGTATCTATTACCAAGGTTTATACCAACAAGTGCTTTTAATATATCCTCAATGACTTGGCTTCTCTTGTTTTAAAAGTTCGTCTTATCCACCCTATTATTTTCCATATATTTGTGATTTTAACCGGGTTCCATGGCTATCCACAGATCCCGTACATTCCTCTTCGGCTCTGTGGAATTCAATGTTGACTGCACTCACTCTATTCCAATACATATTTTAAAGTTTCTCTTTCCAAGCTGTTATATGTCCCATAGGATGTTTGACGTGGCTTAAAGGAATGTGTCTTTCAATGCAATGATAACAATGAACCATTATTAGATCCTAACAGGTGGTTATAACTTGTTATGTTAGTCATTTCAAAGATTAAAATATACTGCAGTTAATTTAGCTAGTTCACAAACAATATTGTCTTTAGTGTAAATGTGTTTCCAGGAGTTGGTAATCTCGGCACACTTTTCAAAAACTCTTGATATGTCCGACTTCTTTGTTGTAGGTGAAAAGGCAGGCGAGAGGAAGACAGTGAGGGTCAAGGAAAAAGACGGGAAGGGATTGTGGATCAAAGAGGTTGGGGGGGGGGGAGGGGAGAGGAAGAAAGGCGGCCGTAGGGATAGGGATCAAGACATAGGTACTCAGTCAAGCTTGTTGCAAAGCTATGTAACCACCATCTCTACAGGCAGCAAGTGATCTGCAGAAGTGTCGTCAGCAGTCAGTAGATCATGACGGAAACAGATGACCCACTTCTCTACTAACTGCTGAATTCCCGCCAAAGGCACGAAGATATATAAATGGTAAGGGGGAGACGGGGGCTCAATGGGGGCAAGGTGAAAGAGGAAGCAAAGGGAGAGTCAAGGTGAATGGGGTAGGAAGGGTGAGGGGGAGGAAGGGCTTTCCACAAGACAAGGTCCAGCCAAGTATCAACGCACTGCTGGTAATTATCCCTTTCAAGTCTCAAGTTGTTACGTAGATAAGTTGCTGTGCGCCCGCACGCGACACCCTCCACCCAAAGGCGGTGGTGCACCAACACACCACAGACAACCCGTGTACGTTTAACTACGCAACACCCGCATACACAGGTACACAACTCGCCCAAGTTACACCCGCATGCGGTGGTTCACCAGCACACGTTCTGCCTAACAGTAACTTCGTGGGATGAACACCTGCAGCACCCCACAACACTTGCAAAAACCTCCACATAACACCAACAAACACCCAGCACCTATAAGCAATATCCCACACCTACACCTTCATCCCTACAAACAATACCCCACACCTACAAAACACTCGCACAATACCAACACCCTCCCACCAATACCTCAATTTACACACAAAATTCCCACAACTACAAAACCCCAACCTACTACCTATCCCCGTGCCTACACACATACAATACTTCCACACCTACCAACAACACCCCACACCTAAAAACAATACCCCCATACCTACAAACACTAACTTCATTACTACAAATAATGCCCACGCCTACAAATACCTGCACACCCTCACACCAACACCACTTCACCTACAAACAACCCCACACCTACAAACAATAGTGTCAGGTAAGTTGGTTGTTACAGTATTCAGCTATAGGGAGGTTTGCAGTAAGGAAGGAGGGGGGGGGGGAGGCAAATGAAACCACAAGAATGGGCATTTGAGACCTCTAATTTTAATTGTTTTATAGGCCTCCAATATTAACTCTGCAATATGTCATACGGTATTTGGTACAGAACCGTTTATCTTGTCTACAGGATGGTGCACGTGTTTAAGTGGAAAACCACAAGGCTGCAGTACTCTTAATAGGACACGCAGTACTCTGAAGAGGACTTGGCGAATGACTTAATAGTATTGTCAAGAGGAATGCCACAAAGAAATGCAATGAAACAATACAAGATACCTGTGACAAAGTCTGCAGCAGTGTTTCACTGGGAGGTCTAAATTACCCCGAAAAATTGCAAAGAAAACATAGCTCCTTCGAAATGAAAAAATGGCAAAAGTGCTAAATGTAGCTTCTCTGGGGGTGATTTTGATATGTATTTCAATGTCAATGAGTTGAGAAACTCTGTCAAAGATTATCTGAAGCGCAGACAAACCAGGCTTTGCCAATAAATACCAGCTGGTATTTATAGTGTCCAAAACGTACTTAGATTTTTTTATAACGTTTTACATGAACTACAACCACAATTGTCCTACCTACAATAGAAAGATCTCAAGCGCCGTACACCAGGGGCAGGTATTATTCCTGTAATATAACTGTGTAGCATAAGGAAGTAGAAGCTGGTCACTTTATTCACACATTATCCCTTTATTGTTTTCTGAACAATAACTTTCAACAGAATAAACTGAACTTTCATTTATGTTACCCTGTCAATAATATTTTCGGTCTCCATTGTTTCACTTCATGGTACCACCACGCCTACAATACCAACCACACCTACAATACCTACACTCCTACAATACCCACCACACCTACAACAGTGGCGAATTCTGTTCTACAAGGGACAGTACTCGACCCCATCCTGTTCCTCATCCTCATATCAGACAGAGATGTAAACCAAAGCACCGTATCATCCTTTGCAGATGATACTAGGATCTGCATGAGAGTCATCCATTGAGGACACGGCAAAGCTCCAAGAAGATATAACCCAGGTTTTCCAACGGGCAATGGAGAACAATATGATGCTCAATGAAGACAATTTCCAACTACTCCGTTATGGAAAACTGGAAGAAATAATAGCTAGAAATGAGTATACTACAAACTCTAATCACACAACAGAACGGAAAAGTAATGCGAAGGACCTGTGAGTGGTAATGTCTGAGGATCTCGCCTTCAAGGATCACAACAGTGCCACTATCACATCTGCAAAGAATATGATAGGAAGGATAATGAGAACGCTCAAAACAAGAGATGCCAAGCCATTGATGATACTTTTTAAATCACTTGTTCTCTCTAGGCTGGAATACTGCTGTACATTAATATTCCATTCAAGGTAGGTGAAATCGCAGATCTAGTGAATGTACAGAGAACCTTTACTGCACACACAAGTTCCGTCAAACACCTTAACTACTGGGAACACTTGGAAGCACTTGACTTGTACTCACTGGAGCGCAGGCGACAGATACATCACAATCTACACCTGGAAAATCCTAGGGGGACTGGTCCTTAATTTGTACACAGAAATCACTCGCTACAAAAGCAAAAGACTTGGCAGGCGGTGGAACATACCCTTAATGAAAAGCAGGGGTGCGATTAGTATACTAAGAGAGAACACAATAAGTGTCCGGAGCCCAAGACTGTTCAACAGCCTCCCACCAGCTATAAGGGGAGTTACCAATAGACCCCTGGCTGCCTTCAAGGAGGAGCTGGACAGATACCCTAAGTCAGTGCCGGATCAGCCGGGCTGTGGTTAGTACGTTGAACTACGTGCGGCCAGCAGTAACAGGCTAGTTAATCAGGCCCTGGTCGTAGACTGGGACGCGTGGGCGTTGATCCTCGGAACACCCTCCAGGTAGACTTCAGGTAGGCAAACACCTACAAACAATATATCCACATCTGCAATGTCCCCATAACTACAACTACCGCCCAACAACCACCACCACCCCCACAACTACAAGCACCACCCCCACAACTGCAAACACCACCCCCACAATTACAAACACCCACCCCACTTACATACAAGGGCACACGCAAGCATACAGGAAACACCACTGACTGGTGCACGCTCTGCACCATATTAAGGTACAGGCGCGCGCGTGCGCGTGCTCAGCCTGCTGGAAGAGGTAAACCAGTTAGCCTACTTTGTGCCCCTTTAGCAGCTAGTGTATTGTGCACCCCATGTTCAGCCTGTGAGCAGCTAGTGTATTGTGCACCCCATGCTCAGCCTGTGAGCAGCTAGTGTATTGTGCACCCCATGTTCAGCCTGTGAGCAGCTAGTGTATTGTGCACCCCATGTTCAGCCTGTGAGCAGCTAGTGTATTGTGCACCCCATGCTCAGCCTGTGAGCAGCTAGTGTATTGTGTACCCCATGCTCGGCCTGTGAGCAGCTAGTGTATTGTGCACCCCATGCTCAGCCTGTGAGCAGCTAGTGTATTGTGCACCCCATGCTCAGCCTGTGAGCAGCTAGTGTATTGTGCACCCCATGTTCAGCCTGTGAGCAGCTAGTGTACTGTGCACCCCATGCTCAGCCTGTGAGCAGCTAGTGTATTGTGCACCCCATGCTCGGCCTGTGAGCAGCTAGTGTATTGTGCGCCCCATGCTCAGCCTGTGAGCAGCTAGTGTATTGTGCGCCCCATGCTCGGCCTGTGAGCAGCTAGTGTATTGTGCACCCCATGCTCGGCCTGTGAGCAGCTAGTGTATTGTGCACCCCATGTTCAGCCTGTGAGCAGCTAGTGTATTGTGCACCCCATGTTCAGCCTGTGAGCAGCTAGTGTATTGTGCACCCCATGCTCAGCCTGTGAGCAGCTAGTGTATTGTGCACCCCATGCTCAGCCTGTGAGCAGCTAGTGTGAATATCAAATGGTATACAATACCGACAGGTTGGTAGATAAGACACATAGGCAACATTTAGGCAACTTTATTCCGAAACGTTTCGCCTACACAGTAGGCTTCTTCAGTCGAGTACAGAAAGTAGGCAGGAGCAGTAGAGATGTGAAGATAATGTAATCAGTCCATCACCTTTGAAGTCGAAGATTTAAGGTTGTCAGTCCCTCAGTCTGGAGAAGTTCTGTTCCAAAGTCTTGAACTAACTGAAGATCAAGCGACAGTGTTGAGACTTAAATACTGTCCGGTATTGTATACCATTTGATATTCACTCTGTCGGACACTGCAACACAGTGGCATCTTGGTACAGAAGAGAAAACACCTTGGACAACTTTTTCAAGTGAGAATTGTTTGATCTGAGAGGGACGTGACCTCTCAGAGCTACATTCTCACTACTACTCTGCACCTCTCCTTCGGACAGTATTTAAGTCTCAACACTGTCGCTTGATCTTCAGTTAGTTCCAGACTTTGGAACAGAACTTCTCCAGACTGAGGGACTGACAACCTCAAATCTACGACTTCAAGGGTGATGGATTGATTACATCTTCACATCTCTATTGCTCCTGCCTACTTTCTGTACTCGACTGAAGAAGCCCACTGTGTAGGCGAAACGTTTCGGAATAAAGTTGCCTATGTGTCTTATCTACCGAGCAGCTAGTGTATTGTGCGCCCCATGCTCGGCCTGTGAGCAGCTAGTGTATTGTGCACCCCATGTTCAGCCTGTGAGCAGCTAGTGTATTGTGCACCCCATGCTCAGCCTGTGAGCAGCTAGTGTATTGTGCACCCCATGCTCGGCCTGTGAGCAGCTAGTGTATTGTGCACCCCATGCTCGGCCTGTGAGCAGCTAGTGTATTGTGCACCCCATGCTCGGCCTGTGAGCAGCTAGTGTATTGTGCACCCCATGTTCAGCCTGTGAGCAGCTAGTGTATTGTGCACCCCATGCTCAGCCTGTGAGCAGCTAGTGTATTGTGCACCCCATGCTCAGCCTGTGAGCAGCTAGTGTATTGTGCACCCCATGTTCAGCCTGTGAGCAGCTAGTGTATTGTGCACCCCATGCTCAGCCTGTGAGCAGCTAGTGTATTGTGCACCCCATGCTCGGCCTGTGAGCAGCTAGTGTATTGTGCACCCCATGCTCAGCCTGTGAGCAGCTAGTGTATTGTGCACCCCATGTTCAGCCTGTAAGCAGCTAGTGTATTGTGCACCCCATGCTCAGCCTGTGAGCAGCTAGTGTATTGTGCACCCCATGTTCAGCCTGTGAGCAGCTAGTGTATTGTGCACCCCATGTTCAGCCTGTGAGCAGCTAGTGTATTGTGCACCCCATGCTCAGCCTGTGAGCAGCTAGTGTATTGTGTACCCCATGCTCGGCCTGTGAGCAGCTAGTGTATTGTGCACCCCATGCTCAGCCTGTGAGCAGCTAGTGTATTGTGCACCCCATGCTCAGCCTGTGAGCAGCTAGTGTATTGTGCACCCCATGTTCAGCCTGTGAGCAGCTAGTGTACTGTGCACCCCATGCTCAGCCTGTGAGCAGCTAGTGTATTGTGCACCCCATGCTCGGCCTGTGAGCAGCTAGTGTATTGTGCGCCCCATGCTCAGCCTGTGAGCAGCTAGTGTATTGTGCGCCCCATGCTCGGCCTGTGAGCAGCTAGTGTATTGTGCACCCCATGCTCGGCCTGTGAGCAGCTAGTGTATTGTGCACCCCATGTTCAGCCTGTGAGCAGCTAGTGTATTGTGCACCCCATGTTCAGCCTGTGAGCAGCTAGTGTATTGTGCACCCCATGCTCAGCCTGTGAGCAGCTAGTGTATTGTGCACCCCATGCTCAGCCTGTGAGCAGCTAGTGTGAATATCAAATGGTATACAATACCGACAGGTTGGTAGATAAGACACATAGGCAACATTTAGGCAACTTTATTCCGAAACGTTTCGCCTACACAGTAGGCTTCTTCAGTCGAGTACAGAAAGTAGGCAGGAGCAGTAGAGATGTGAAGATAATGTAATCAGTCCATCACCTTTGAAGTCGAAGATTTAAGGTTGTCAGTCCCTCAGTCTGGAGAAGTTCTGTTCCAAAGTCTTGAACTAACTGAAGATCAAGCGACAGTGTTGAGACTTAAATACTGTCCGGTATTGTATACCATTTGATATTCACTCTGTCGGACACTGCAACACAGTGGCATCTTGGTACAGAAGAGAAAACACCTTGGACAACTTTTTCAAGTGAGAATTGTTTGATCTGAGAGGGACGTGACCTCTCAGAGCTACATTCTCACTACTACTCTGCACCTCTCCTTCGGACAGTATTTAAGTCTCAACACTGTCGCTTGATCTTCAGTTAGTTCCAGACTTTGGAACAGAACTTCTCCAGACTGAGGGACTGACAACCTCAAATCTACGACTTCAAGGGTGATGGATTGATTACATCTTCACATCTCTATTGCTCCTGCCTACTTTCTGTACTCGACTGAAGAAGCCCACTGTGTAGGCGAAACGTTTCGGAATAAAGTTGCCTATGTGTCTTATCTACCGAGCAGCTAGTGTATTGTGCGCCCCATGCTCGGCCTGTGAGCAGCTAGTGTATTGTGCACCCCATGTTCAGCCTGTGAGCAGCTAGTGTATTGTGCACCCCATGCTCAGCCTGTGAGCAGCTAGTGTATTGTGCACCCCATGCTCGGCCTGTGAGCAGCTAGTGTATTGTGCACCCCATGCTCGGCCTGTGAGCAGCTAGTGTATTGTGCACCCCATGCTCGGCCTGTGAGCAGCTAGTGTATTGTGCACCCCATGTTCAGCCTGTGAGCAGCTAGTGTATTGTGCACCCCATGCTCAGCCTGTGAGCAGCTAGTGTATTGTGCACCCCATGCTCAGCCTGTGAGCAGCTAGTGTATTGTGCACCCCATGTTCAGCCTGTGAGCAGCTAGTGTATTGTGCACCCCATGCTCAGCCTGTGAGCAGCTAGTGTATTGTGCACCCCATGCTCGGCCTGTGAGCAGCTAGTGTATTGTGCACCCCATGCTCAGCCTGTGAGCAGCTAGTGTATTGTGCACCCCATGTTCAGCCTGTAAGCAGCTAGTGTATTGTGCACCCCATGCTCAGCCTGTGAGCAGCTAGTGTATTGTGCACCCCATGTTCAGCCTGTGAGCAGCTAGTGTATTGTGCACCCCATGTTCAGCCTGTGAGCAGCTAGTGTATTGTGCACCCCATGCTCAGCCTGTGAGCAGCTAGTGTATTGTGTACCCCATGCTCGGCCTGTGAGCAGCTAGTGTATTGTGCACCCCATGCTCAGCCTGTGAGCAGCTAGTGTATTGTGCACCCCATGCTCAGCCTGTGAGCAGCTAGTGTATTGTGCACCCCATGTTCAGCCTGTGAGCAGCTAGTGTACTGTGCACCCCATGCTCAGCCTGTGAGCAGCTAGTGTATTGTGCACCCCATGCTCGGCCTGTGAGCAGCTAGTGTATTGTGCGCCCCATGCTCAGCCTGTGAGCAGCTAGTGTATTGTGCACCCCATGCTCGGCCTGTGAGCAGCTAGTGTATTGTGCACCCAATGCTCGGCCTGTGAGCAGCTAGTGTATTGTGCACCCCATGCTCGGCCTGTGAGCAGCTAGTGTATTGTGCGCCCCATGCTCGGCCTGTGAGCAGCTAGTGTATTGTGCACCCCATGCTCGGCCTGTGAGCAGCTAGTGTATTGTGCACCCCATGCTCGGCCTGTGAGCAGCTAGTGTATTGTGCACCCCATGCTCGGCCTGTGAGCAGCTAGTGTATTGTGCGCCCCATGCTCGGCCTGTGAGCAGCTAGTGTATTGTGCACCCCATGCTCGGCCTGTGAGCAGCTAGTGTATTGTGCACCCCATGCTCGGCCTGTGAGCAGCTAGTGTATTGTGCACCCCATGCTCGGCCTGTGAGCAGCTAGTGTATTGTGCGCCCCATGCTCGGCCTGTGAGCAGCTAGTGTATCGTGCACCCCATGCTCAGCCTGTGAGCAGCTAGTGCATTGTGCACCCCATGCTCAGCCTGTGAGCAGCTAGTGTATTGTGCGCCCCATGCTCGACCTGTGAGCAGCTAGTGTATCGTGCACCCCATGCTCAGCCTGTGAGCAGCTAGTGCATTGTGCACCCCGTGCTCAGCCTGCTGAGGGCAGCACAAAACTGATGAGTGTGGGGTGCACAATACACTAGCCGTGACTAGGGATCCATCCTCCGGCAACCTCATCCCTTGCTCTTATTCCTCATCTTAAGCACATTTCTTTCCTCATCTTAAAACACCCGGACGGGAAAAGGCGCCTAGCTCACCAGTGTAAGCATTCAACTTGCAATTACAAGGTCCCCGGTTCGATTCCCGGGCACGGAGAAACATATGGGTAAGTTTTCTTTAAGCCCCCTGTTGTCCCTGCCCACCTAGCACTAAAAATGGGTACCTGTGTGTTTGCAGACTGTCCTGTATCACATCCAGTGGAAAATATGTTAGAAAACTACAGTAATGGTGGAACGTCGTATGTCTATATAACTCATGTACCTGTTAGAATGTGATAGCCTTTGTAAGAAACTCCAGTACCTGCTGGAGTATTATATTCTGTATGGGAAACGCCAGACTTGCGTGCACAGTGGACACGGAAGCATGATCAATCATAAGGGGAGGAATTTAAACACTAAGTTTCAACAATAACAAACTGAAGTCAAATAAATCGTGACTTTACGAGATACGCTGTGAAGACTATGAGACAACCGCGGATCTAAACCAGTTCCTCGGGAGGATGAGCTCATTGGCGCTCGAAGTATGCTCCTGACACACCCCTACGGCAAAGGATCAGCAACCCTGACACAGGTGTCGTCCCACAGTCATTAATAACCACTGATATTGCCCCACCTCGCATGTGTGACAGTAAAGAAATTGTGAAAAACTACAGACCAATAACGCTAACTTCACTTGTTAACAATTTTTAAGTAAGTCCTTTGAAGCAAGATTCCCACTCGTATAAAATTGCACAATCTATGGCAGCATGGGTTAAGAGCAAGTCGCTCCTGCCTTTCACAATGGTTCTGGATGCCCTCGAAGACAAGTTAAATATTGATATCGTGTACGCTGATTTCCCAAAAGCCTTCGACAAGTGCGACCATGGTGTGATAGCGCACAAAAAGCAGCAAAATGAACAACTGGAAAAGTGAGCAGATGGATATTTAACTTTATAAAAACAGCTGCAGCAGCTGCAACAACAGGAGCAGCAGCAGCAGCACCAGCAAACAAAAGTCGGAGGCTGCCACAGTGAAAAGCTCTGTTCAAGGCACAGTTCTCCTCACTTCTGTTTCTCATTCATAAGAACATAAGAAAGGAGGAACACTGCAGGAGGCCTGTTGGCCCATACTAGGCAAGTCCTTTACAATTCATCCCACTAACAAAACATTTGCCCAACCCAATTTTCAATGCCACCCAAGAAACAAGCTCCGACCCCTCCCACTCATGTACTTATCCAACCTAAATTTGAAACTACCCGAAGTCCCAGCCTCAATAATCCAACTAGGTAGACT
The DNA here is from genome assembly GCF_038502225.1 of Cherax quadricarinatus. Classification (NCBI taxonomy): domain Eukaryota; kingdom Metazoa; phylum Arthropoda; class Malacostraca; order Decapoda; family Parastacidae; genus Cherax; species Cherax quadricarinatus. The sequence continues at coordinate 6,038,134 of NC_091324.1, forward strand.
GTTCCACTCATCAACTACCCTATTTCCAAACCAATACTTTCCTATGTCCTTTCTAAATCTAAACTTATCTAATTTAAATCCATTACTGCGGGTTCTCTCTTGGAGAGACATCCTCAAGACCTTATTAATATCCCCTTTATTAATACCTATCTTCCACTTATACACTTCGATCAGGTCTACCCTCATTCTTCGTCTAACAAGTGAATGTAACTTAAGAGTCTTCAATCTTTCTTCATAAGGAAGATTTCTAATGCTATGTATTAATTTAGTCATCCTACGCTGAATGTTTTCTAACGAATTTATGTCCATTCTGTAATATGGAGACCAGAACTGGGCTGCATAATCTAGGTGAGGCCTTACTCATGATGTATAAAGCTGCAGTATGACCTCTGGACTTCTGTTGCTTACACTTCTTGATATAAATCCCAGTAATCTATTTGCCTTATTACGTACGCTTTGGCATTGCTGTCTTGGTTTAAGGTTGCTGCTGAACATTAAAATGGTATAAAATACCGACAGATTGTTAGGTAAGACACATATGCAACAGTTAGGTATCTTTATTTCGAAACGTTTCGCCTACACAGTAGGCTTCTTCAGTCGAGTACAGAAAAGTTGATAGAAGTAGAAGATACTTGAAGACGATGTAATCAGTCTCCATATTGTTTCATTCCATGGAACAATGCTCTTCTCCAGACTGAGGGACTGACCACCTCAAAACTTTAAGGGTGATGGACTGATTACATCGTCTTCAAGTATCTTCTACTTCTATCAACTTTTCTGTACTCGACTGAAGAAGCCTACTGTGTAGGCGAAACGTTTCGAAATAAAGATACCTAACTGTTGCATATGTGTCTTACCTAACAAGGTTGCTGCTCACCATAACCCCCAAGTCCTTTTCGCTATCTGTATGGCTAAGTTCTACATCATTTAACTTATAAGTACTAGGGTTTTGGGCACTCCCAAGCTTCAGAACCTTGCATTTATCTACATTGAACTGCATCTGCCACTTTTCTGACCAAGAATAGAGTTTGTTTAAATCCTCCTGAAGTTCCATAACATCTACGTTTGAATCAATTATCCTACCTATCTTTGCTAATATCCGACACAGACAAGGGCATTAATCATAACACTAACATCCCTTTGCTAATGACACCAAAATCTCTATAAGACTACAGTTCGTCGAAGACAGCGAATCTTCAAGAGGATATAAATCAAATCTTCATTTACGTAGGGGGTCAGACAAAAAATTGATGACCACTGAGGTCAGTTCTCAGTTGCTACGCTATGGATGACTTGAGGAAATAAAAAGTCAAAGAGTATACCGGACATACTCAAATCATTCAACAGAGCGAAAGTTCAATGTGCGAGACTTAGGAGTAATGTCAGACCTCACATTCAGGGATCATAGTAATGTTGTTGCTGCTGCAGAAAGGAAAAAGGTAGGATGAACATCTATAACTTTCAAGACAAGAAATGCTGAGTCACTTGTTCTTTCCACACTAGAATACTGCTGTGGAAAAAGACACTTATGTAGAGTTCAGGACATTTACTTGAGGAAACGTTTCGCCACTCGTGGCGAAACGTTTCCTGTAATAAGTGCCCTGAACTGTACATAACTGTTTTTCCACATCTTGTCAGTATCACCATACCTCTGGAATACTTCTGTATACTAACGGCCCCCTGTAAGGCAAGCAGGACTACCGAGCTGAATAAAGTACAGAATTTTCACTTTTCATATACATTCATATACATCGATGAGTATCAGAAGTCCTGACTTTTGAACGCCCTTCTCCGTCCATAAAGGGAATTGATAAAACATGTGCAACATTTGGGTATCTTTATTGTAGACGTTTCGCCATCCAGTGGCTTTATCAGTAGAGATTCTAGGACATAATTTGAAGACAGTAGAACTCTATACATTGATGAGGTAATCAGTCCCTCAGACTTGGAGTTGGTGTGAAGAGCACCGTAGTCATGAAGATTCTGAATCCAGAATCTTCACCACTAAAGTGCTCTTCATACCAACTCAAAAGCTGAGGGACTAATTACCTCATCTCTTATGTACTTCTACTGTCTTCAAATTATGTCCTAGAATTTGTATTGATAAAGCCACTGGATGGCGAAACGTCTACAATAAAGATACCCAGATGTTGCGCATGTGTCTCAGTTTTCATCTTGTCGGTATTGTATACCATTCTTGTACATACAGGGAGTTAACAACAAACATTTGGCTATCTTCAGGAGGAAACTTGGCAAGTTCCTCGAATTAGTTCCTGATCAGCCAGGTTGTGGTACGTCCGTTAGACTGGAAGAACAGTGTCAACCTAGTTGATCAGGCCATGATCCACCGGGAGCCTAGTCCGGGACTGGGCCGCGGGGTGCCAACCCCCCGAAAACTTACTTGCAGGTATCCTTCGAGTACCTGGTTAAAGTATTCGTGTTGGGTAAAAGGCATCAGTGTGCCTAATATACAAAAAAAAACAAATCCTAAATATTCTTAATCTCCACTCCATCCTTTCCCATTCTAAATACCCTTTTTCGCCATACTAAATATCCTTCTTATTCCACTCCCTTCCCCGTTCTCCTCCCTCACCATGCCCACATAAGCTCACGATTCACCACACTATCAACTCCAACGTTCCACTAGCATATAAATCCCGTACCTGTAGCTGATTCCGAGGGTCGTCACCACGGCCGTGCACGATCCCTGACCAGGCCTTCTAGTTGATGATTCGGATTCTAGGCGTAAGCTTACCCAATGACCTCATCAGGTGCCTGTCAGCTGATGTGTAACCCTAGCTACGATGTTGTAGTTCCCTTATCTGTGGCGAACAAGTATTGCAAGACTTACCTGTAGCGCTCTGTGTGTCGTTGAAGTTTCATGTACTTACGCACGGAGACCTATATAGTTTTCCTGGAACAAGATATTCATTGTCGGAGTTCTAGCTTTCAATTAAACGTTAGAGTCCCTTGCCTGTATCTCACGGTTAGTTGTGCAGAACTGACCTGCACTCGAGGGGTTCAACCAACTGTCAGATTACTTTCACTCGCACTTTTGTCCGGCTATCACTGACATTGATCTTAACTGTATTTGGTTTTAACTTGGAGCCTCCACCGAGGCCCACAGACATGTAATACTAGAAATTTTCATCTGCTGGTGACACTGTATCCTAATTAACTGGGAATTCTGAGGATACCGCAGCTTCTACCATCAATATATACAGAGTTACACAAATAACCCAGTCACGGTATTGTGCCTTTTTTTGTTATTTATACAGAATTATTTTAAATGAATAGCTTAGGCGTCCAGGATACCTCTGTAGAATAAGGCAGTAAATTCTACTGGCTTTACAGAGATTTAATAGTTTGAAATGTCACCTCCTTTAATATACTTTTGCCTTTACACGCTTTCACGAGTTTTCCTACTCTCGCAACCCGGCCCTGGGCCAGGCTTGTCTGACTTGCCTGATCAACCAGGCTATTACAGCAGGCAACCCGCTTGCCCACACATCCATTACAGCCTGGTTGATCTGGCATTTGACTGAGGTTGATTCAACGTTCTCTTATTGTGCGCCAGTGGCGCCCGTTTTTCACTGGATTTATTTTATACATCCTCCCATATCACTCACTCCAGTATATTTCGGCAGTGTGAAGATTTGGGACAAGGCCCTCAAGCACCTACACACACACACATAGTTTTATATATATATATATATATATATATATATATATATATATATATATATATATATATATATATATATATATATATATATATATATATTAGTTCCCATATCGGCAATGGAAACGCGCCTCGACCCTAAGACCCTCCGTATTGCAGTGGCTCTGCGCTTTGCTGCCCCAATTCCCACGGAATATACGTGTATTTGCGGCGAAGCACAAGCCGACCAATATGGTCTACATGGCCTTATCTGTTCCAAAACCAAAGGCTAGCATGCAAGATACAATGAGGTCAACGACATCATAAAGAGAACCCTTGCTACAGCTGGATGCCCAGCCGAGAGGGATCCCCCGATCACTAGCAGCCAACAATACCCACAACCCAGCAAACCGCCCCGACGGGATCACCATCTATATTTGGAAGAATGGCAAGCACTTAGCATGGGACTATACCTGTGTGTGCACACTGGCTGACACCTTTATCCATCACGGTGTCGGGTGAAAAGGAGGAGCTGCTGACCACAGAGAGGAGTACAAGATCAGCAAGTACAGGGACATAAACCAATAGTATCAATTTGTCCCAGTGGGATCAGAGACCTTGGGATCATGGGGACAAAATACCACACGTTTCCTCAAAGAATTGGATTCCAGATTCATCGACACCACCAGGGACCCAAGGGCAGCCACTTTCATGTTCCAGCACCTCAGCGTGGCAATCCAGAGGGGAAATGCTTCCTGCATACTTGGCTCGCATCCGGCTTCGGAGAAGCAGGAGGAAATTCATAATCTTTAATACATTGTACAATTGTATTCATGCTTGTGTTTTCTGTAAATGTATTCTGTCTATTAATAAATGTTCCCATAGAATATAAAATATAGGGGGTAGTAGGAGAAGAAAATATTCAAACAGCTCTGGGGAGAACCTTGAGTTTTCCCTGAGGTACGTTTATTGTCTTCTCTGAGGATGAGGGTCCCCAGTCCAGCTATAGAGGTGGTACCTCCCTATATATATATATATATATATATATATAATATATATATATATATATATATATATATATATATATATATATATATATATATATATATAAATGTATGAAAGAGGGGAAGGTACCTAGGGATTGGCAGAGAGCACGTATAGTTCCTTTATATAAATGGAAGGGGGACAAAAGAGATTGTAAAAATTATAGGGGAATAAGTTTGCCGAGTATACCAGGAAAAGTGTACGGTAGGGTTATTATTGAAAGACAGTAGGATTTCAGATGAGCAAGGAGGCTTTCGAGTGGGAAGGGGATGTGTAGATCAAGTGTTTACATTGAAGCATGGTATAAACCTTGGTAATAAATACCGACAAGTTGGTTTAGAAAGACACGTAAGCAAACACTATAACATATTTACCAGAAAACGTTTCGGTCCTGGGACCTTGATCACTTCAAGGTCCCAGGACCGAAACGTTTTCTGGTAAATATGTTATAGTGTTTGCTTACGTGTCTTTCTAAACCAACATTGAAGCATATATGTGAACAGTATTTACATAAAGGTAGGGAAGTTTTCATTGCATTTATGGATTTAGAAAAGGCATATGATAAAGTGAGTAGGGAAGCAATGTGACAAATGACGCAAGTTTATGGAATAGGTAATAAGTCACTAAATGCTGTAGAGTTTTTATGAAGATAGTGAGGCTCAGGTTAGGGTATGTGGGAGAGAGGGAGACTACTACCTGGTAAAAGTAGGTCTTAGACAGGAATGTGTAATGTCACCATGGTGGTTTAATATGTTTATGGATGGGGCTGTAAAAGAAGTAAATGCTAGGGTGTTGGGATAGGGGTGGGATTGCACTGAGACTGGTAAGGAGATAGAAGGCCGGCAATTGTATGACAGGTTAGTGGTTCCAACCAAGTTTAGACCTCAAATATTAAATATAGCTCATAATACTTCATTAGGAGGTCACTTAGGAATTACAAAAACCTTGTATAGAATCACAAAAGAATTTTTAAAAAAAGTCCAGTGTGGGTAGATTGGTAAAGCACTGCGTACCTTGTGCCAAGGCTCGTAGGTTCGAGTCTCCTTCAGCCAGAGATCAGTGTTTGTGTATAAAAATTGGACCTTAAAGACGAACCACTGGCCTCCACGTGGGTGAAACGTTGTCAATAAAGGATCACATTATACTGCATTTGTGTTTATATTTCCATTGTGTCGGTATCTTATACCATTTATTTCCAAGGTCTGGTAACTCAGAGATAACTCTGAGGCTGACAGTGGTCGCATACCTTTTGTAAGGGGATCTGTAACAAGTGGCGTTCCACAGGGATCAGTCTTGGGCCCGTTGTTGTTTATAATATATATCAATGATCTTGATGAGGGAATTACTAGTGATATGAGCAAATTCGCCGATGACACAAAGATAGGTAGGATAATTGATTCAACCGTAGATGTTATGGAACTTCAGGAGGATTTAAACAAACTCTATTCTTGGTCAGAAAAGTGGCAGATGCAGTTCAATGTAGATAAATGCAAGGTTCTGAAGCTCGGGAGTGCCCATAACCCTAGTACTTATAAGTTAAATGATGTAGAACTTAGCCATACAGATTGCGAAAAGGACTTGGGGGTTATGGTGAGCAGCAACCTTAAACCAAGACAGCAATGCCTAAGCGTACGTAATAAGGCAAATAGATTACTGGGATTTATATCAAGAAGTGTAAGCAACAGAAGTCCAGAGGTCACACTGCAGCTTTATACATCATTAGTAAGGCCTCACCTAGATTATGCAGCTCAGTTCTGGTCTCCATATTACAGAATGGACATAAATTCGTTAGAAAACATTCAGCGTGGGATGACTAAATTAATACATAGCATTAGAAATCTTCCTTATGAAGAAAGATTGAAGACTCTTAAGTTACATTCACTTGTTAGACGAAGAATGAGGGGAGACCTGATCGAAGTGTATAAGTGGAAGATAGGTATTAATAAAGGGGATATTAATAAGGTCTTGAGGATGTCTCTCCAAGAGAGAACCCGCAGTAATGGATTTAAATTAGATAAGTTTAGATTTAGAAAGGACATAGGAAAGTATTGGTTTGGAAATCGGGTAGTTGATGAGTGGAACAGTCTACCTAGTTGGGTTATTGAGGCTGGGACTTTGGGTAGTTTCAAATTTAGGTTGGATAAGTACATGAGTGGGAGGGGTTGGATTTGAGTGGGACTTTCACATCAGAGCTTATTTCTTGGGTGGCATTGAAAATTGGGTTGGGCAAATGTTTTGTTAGTGGGATGAATTGTAAAGGACCTGCCTAGTATGGGCCAACAGGCCTCCTGCAGTATTCCTCCTTTCTTATGTTATGTTCTTATGTTAAATTATGGGGAATCAAGTACAAAATGGGACTCGACAGTTACTTTTTGCTGATGATACTGTGCTTATGAGAGATTCTAAAGAAAAGTTGCAAAGGTTAGTGGACGAGTTTGGGAGGGTGTGTAAAGGTAGAAAGTTGGAAGTGAACATAGATAAAAGTAAGGTGATGAGGGTATCAAACGATTTAGATAAAGAAAAATTGGATATCACATTGAAGAGAGGGAGTATGGAAGAAGTGAATGTTTTCAGATATTTGAGAGTTGACTTCTCAGCAGATAGGTTTATGAAGGATGAGATTAACCATAGAGTTGATGAAGGAAAAAATCGTTATCTATGGAGGCAAAGAAGTATAGTGGTACCAACACTCCTATATGGGTGTGAAGCTTGGGTTGTAAATGCTGCAGCGAGGAGGCGGCTGGAGGCAGTGGAGATGTCCTGTCTAAGGGCAATGTGTGGCGCAGAGAATTCGGAGTGTGGAAATTAGGAGGTGTGGAGGTGGTAAAAGTATTAGTCAGAGGGCTGAAGAGGGGTTGTTGAGGTGGTTTGGTCATTTACAGAGAATGGATCAAAGTAGAATGACTTGGAGAGCGTATAAATCTGTAGGGGAAGGAAGGAGGAGTAGGGGTCGTCTTCGAAAAGGTTGGAGGGAGGGGGTAAAGGTGGTTTTGTGGGCGAGGGAGCTTGGACTTCCAGCAAGTGTGTGTGAGCGTGTTAGATAGGAGTGAATAGAGACGAATGGTTTTTGGGACCTGACGAGCTGTTGGCGCGTGAGCAGGGTAATATTTTGTGGCGGGATTTAGGGAAACCGGTCTGCCAGACTTGAGTCCTGGAAATAGTAAGTACAATGCCTGCACTATAAAGGAGGGGTTTGGGATACTGACAGTCTGGAGGGACTTCTAAACTGTCGTATCTGAGCGTCTCTGCAAAGACAGTGATTATGTGAGTAAGGCGAAAGTGTTGAATGGCGATGAAAGTATTTTTTTTTAGAGGATTCTCTTTTTTTTGGGTCCCCCAGCCTCGGTGGGAGAAGGCAGACTTGTTGAATATATATATATATATATATATATATATATATATATATATATATATATATATATATATATATATATATATATATATATATATATATATTAGGTATCTCTCCTCCCGCTCCAATGAGTACATATTTAAGACTTTGGAGCGTTCCCAGTAATTTATATACTTTAATGGCTCTATGAGGTCATAAATAATCTATCTGTTCTAGCTCTGATCTCTCTCTCGCCCTGAAAGGAACCCTCAACAATGAACGCAACTGATTTGAAAATGTCACAAATAGCACAATTCCCCCCCCCCTTAATTTTCTAGCTTTCATGATATTTTCCTTATTTTCTTTGAGAGAGGTCAGCTGACGATACATCTATATTTCACATGTTCCTTTCGTTCTATTTGGTGATCTTGCATTTTGTATACAGTTTCTCTCTTGTGTTTCATTTTTTTTTTATCTAATTAGCTGGAACTTGTCCCTTCTGAAAGTCATCCAATGCCCACTAGAACACTGTTTATATCTCCCTGCAACTCTTCCGTGTCCTCTATCGAAGTGATTTTCATGTTTGAGTGACGTCTTCAAATGGTATATAACTGTGGTGCGTTTTTATCTATGTTATGAAGATACGAAGCAGTAAAGGGCACCAGGACTGTCGTGAGGTGCTGAGCTTTTTTACTATGCTAATGCTGGATTTTGCTGTGCTAACTACTACGCTGTGCTCTGTTGGAAAATTGGAAATTCATTTGCCTCCTTTCCCCGTTATACCTAAAGTCGGTACCTGACCAGCCGGGTTGTGGCTCGTACGTTGGATTGCGTGCAGCCAGCAGTAACAGCCTGGTTGATCAGGCTCTGATCCACCATGAGGCCTGGTCACAGACCGGGTCGTGGGGGCGTTGACCCCCGGAACTCTCTCCAGATAAACTAATTCTTCACCCATATCTCCCCGTCCCATCATATGTATGTGTTTCTGTGAAGGCTCCAAACAATGCATTTGCTTCTGTGAGGAGCCCACTTATATAGTTAACTTTGTTACTCCTATTTGTTTTTAATCCCTTAATGTTAGCAAACAGGGAGGATTTACTATTTGGAATGTCTGGAGTTTGTATAGGTTTCGTTAGTACCTATGGTGTTGTGCAATCCTGTAGCACGGCTTTGTGTATATATTCCTGGTCTCACCAGTGCTGGTAATGTGGGCTGACGTACGTTTGGCCCTGGTGTGTGACGTACTGACATGCTCTGTTGCCTTGCTATCTGTATGTAACCCTGATGTCTTTTCTTGTGACTATTTTGTTGGTTTCTCCGGTATATTCCTTCCCCCCAGAAAACATGAATTTGTACAATGTCTCCCGTTTCTTGTTATGTATTCTTGTACCTGTGTCTCTACACTAACATTTCCTGGTCGCTAATGATGACATAACATCTCGAGTAAAAATATTTGCATTCTTAGCAAAGGGGCACCGTCCTTTTCTCAGCATACTGAACATTTTTTCATGTGTGGATATTAACAAGCATATATGTAAAATTCCCATGTCACACTATTTACATTTTTTTTTATATTTTCCTCCTTCAGCTTCTGCTTTGTCTATTACACTTTCTCTTTGGTCTCCTATCATGCCCTGAGCATATTTCTTGTGCTTCACTATGCTGTTGCCTATATCCCCCTGAATGTACCTCATGTGTGCTATTTTTCACCACTGATTCTGATTCGCCTGTGTTGCTCTGCACCCGTAATTTCTCCTCACCTCTGTTCCTCTGTTTGTGTGTATCCCCACCTGTGTTATTCTGCATCCCTGCTTCCGTCTCACCCACACATGCTTCTCTTGTATTTATGTCATTTTACTTGTGCGTTTCACTCTCACCAATCTCCTCCAGTTCTTCAGTCCCCCATCTATTATATACATCTGGTAATTTCTCTATGAAAGATATTCTTTTGTGCTTTTTATCATTTAATGTGTGTGTTATATTCTTCTACAGTTCTCTCTTCCTCTCATACATCCAAAAATACTTTCTTTAATATCACCTGTATTGGGTCACATCTCTGTGCATGACAGATGACATCTCCCACGGCAGAGAAAAAAAACAGTACGCCTCTTTGTTTTTCTTTTGAACTCACCCTTGCTCATGTCTTTAGAAATACATGTGAGCAAAAACTAACAGTGATCAAGAGCCCAGGACCGAAACGTTTTCTAATAAACAGTATGTCCTAGTGTTCCCTCACGTCTCTTTCTAAACAGATTTTAATTTTCCACAATAGACAACTTATGCAGTACAAAAAGGCTGTCCGATAAAAATTAGACTTGCGGTGGACTCTGGAGAAGTGTGAGAGCAGCGCTGAGCCCAGCAATAAACCACCGTTTCATTGGCAGCCATAATTAACAACTAACAGCATTATACAGTGTCGCTTATCTTTAAACACTAAGAAAGCTGTTATAATGAATAATAACGAGTTATGCGTAATAACTCTTAACTTTATTTTACAATTCAGAACACCTCCCTGGAGGTTTGTCTCAAGACTTGTGAATACCATAGTCCTTATGGGGTATGAACGTTCTTCCCGCCTCTCTTGAGTCGTAATTATGTAGACATTGATCCCCACACTAGCGGGCGAGGCTACAACAACCCCAAAACCAAACTCCGGTAATGACCCAAACTCCAACAAGCTAAGCCCCACCAACAACACAAGCGCCACCATCAACCCAAGCAAACTCCAACAACAAGCCAAGCTCCACCAACACCAACAAAGCCAAGGTCCATCAACAAGCCAAGCTCCACCAACAAGCCAGGCCACATCAACAAGCCAAGCTACACCAACAAAGCCAAACTCATGTCATAACTTCAGATAATACGCCCCTTTAACATGCCTTTCCGGTCACTTAGTAAGTCACTCCACCGCATTCATGAATGCTCCTGGAGAGCACGACGGCAGTGCACACTTGAGCGGGTGCACCTCTCAGCAGCCTATCCTCCGATGTTTCTTAATCGTTCGCGAAGAGACTCTCCAGAATGTACTATACGCCCTGCGCTGCCAGACGTACATCACCCGCCTTACTTCGTTATTAGTTTATTACATATAAATATCTAAACTGATTAAAGTAGATATACGTTAATGTAACCAGACCTAATTCAACCTTACAGACAATAAAAAAATATCTAAATTTATGGAACATTTTGAGCGGACAGAAATGAACGAAGGGCAATCGTCAAAAAATGCACGATCAAAATTCGAGAAAATTTGGCCTTAAGGACGCCAGACAATTACCAGCGGCCCTCAACACCGTCTAAGGACAGGATCCCGTGTAATCTCAAAGATTCTCCATGTTTTCAACACGTGCATACAAATATATGCACTGGGAAGCCTAACAAGTTGACAAACTTTCCAGACGTGTTTTTGTAGCACTTCCCTGAAGGAATTTCACTAGACGCGCATTCTGACAATTTTTTTACACAAAGTATATCTCATTCCCTATCTTTCAGCCTCCAGGAAGGTGCGTGACCTTACGCGCAAGAGACGGATTAACAAACAACCAACACTTTGCAGAGGAAACAAACATCTTGGTCCATCCCGAACCATTATCAAGTCGATAATAGGCCAGGAAGGACCGAAATATTGTCTCAAGTTTCCTCTCTGGAGTGTGTATGTACGTTTGTTTCCTCTGCAGTGTTGGTCCTTTGTAAATCTATCTACGTGCAAAAGCGCATGCACCTTCCTGGAGACCGAATGATAAGGAATACATACTTTATGTAATAATACTGTCAGAATGCGCGTTGGAATATGAAGAAGAGTAACTGAAGTGACAATAGTGGCATTATGAGCCAGAGTACATGGCAGCCTTCCTCTCCCAGCCTCGTTCACCACCCTCCACGGAGACCCGAGAGAAGCCTCCTCTCCTCCCGATTTTTATCTCCAAAAAATTTAATTACAATTCTGTTCATATACAGATAAATATTTATGTGGGTGGTCGTTGTGTGTTGTACGTCGGAGCTGAGCAAATGTGTGAGAAAATCGAGACTTGTTCAGGTCTTGGGCAAGCCGTATCAGCACAATGGTGTGTATATAAAATGGTATTTAAAACAACCATGCTTGCCCTAAGTAACGCGACCCTACCACATTACTGTACCTTTAATAGTTATGATGGACCTTACTCATATTGGACCTCACGTAACCTCTCCCTTACCCATACTGGATCTCATGCAACCCCTCCCTTACCCATATTGGACCTCACGTAACCTCTCCCTTACCCATACTGGATCTCATGCAACCCCTCCCTTACCCATATTGGACCTCATGCAACCCCTCCCTTACCCATACTGGACCTCATGCAACCCCTCCCTTACCCATACTGCATCTCATGCAACCCCTCCCTTACCCATACTGGACCTCATGCAACCTCTTCCATACTCATAGTTTATGGGTAACCTGTCATTTCTTTATCTGTTTGCCACTTTCCCCTTAACCTTTCATCCACATTTGATATCGTAGAGGTGAAAATGCCAGGTGTAAGCTACCCGTCTTCCATAATACTGTTAGTGTCCAGATTATACGGAAATACATGTTGCTATACGTTATATACCTTTGATATACCTATGATGAGTGGTGAGTTTTTCTACTCCCAAAGCCCGGCCATAGGCCAGGCTCATTAAACTTAACCTAAGCGAGATGTGTAGTTTTTTTTATTAAAAATACATTCATACGAAGATGGCTGCCCTAACTGTAGGACAAGTTGCTCCTCCACACAGATAAACACGATGTACGGTTACCCTCTCACTTGTACCTGTCCCTCCCTCACCCTATAACCAATAACATATTGCCCACTCTCACTCATCCTTTGTTCCTTTACCCCCCCCCCTCCCACACTCACTGAAGCACCCGCAGCAAAATCCATTCCTTGGGAATGACGAAGGTAAAGAGTTTAATGTATGGGTGATTTGGGATGCAGGAGGCAAGACTTAGCTAACGAGGTAGTAGAGTGAGTCAGCCGGTGTGGTGACGACTTGACCCCCAAAACCACCTGCTTCCTCCTCCCACACCCCCACAACTGTCTACTTCCTTATCCCCCTTCCCCTCCCCCACCACACCTGTTTCCCACAGAGTATACACTTCTTAGTTTTACCTTAATCCATATTTTGAGAATAAAAGATTAAGGTATTAATATTAGGGTACAAGTAAAATGCTACCATAATAACTCCCAACAGACAGGCTTTAAACCTAACTGTGCACGTCGCTCTCTCCCCCTCTCCGTGCCTGTCCCCTCCAAGCAGAGTGGGGGCCGGAACATCCCTGAGGAGGGGTCAACAACACTGGCCGCCTCACCCAGGGTCACTTTACCACTCCTCCACACACTCCTGCCCTATCACTAACAAACCATTCGCTCTTAATCTCAGTAGAACTCTCGAACCTCAGTATACTGGTCGGCAAGTGCAAACTGATTAGCTTAAACAAACTTAATATAGAAACATCCGATGATCACTATTCATCCTTCTACAAGAAAATGTTTAAAAGATAAACGAAAAAACATTTTTCCCAGCGGAAAAGAGGAAGGCGATATGTTGTGGAGTTGAAAAGCACTTTGACCTTTTCTGATCACTCGGCGCTTTTAGTATTCTAAATAAATACAAACCACACACAAAAGCTACTTCACGATTAAAACACAATACAAATATCATCACACCAGGTTAATTAACATTGCCAAGATCACTTAAAAACCCTATTAAACTGACACCCCTCAAGGAAGGTTCCTTGACGCTGGTGAGGGACTCTTGATCTAGGGAATTGGATCTGTTCTCCAGTTCCCTGAATTAAACGTGAATACCTTCCACATCCCCCCCAGGCGCTGTATAATCCTACGGGTTTAGCGCTCCCCCTTAATTATAATAATAATAATAGTTGAACTGACAATATTAAGAGATCCACCTAAAAGTTCAAGAGGCCCCTACAACCATTCAGGTAATTACAAAAAAGTATTATGTAAGCAAGAACACTGAAGCCGTGTGAAAACAATTAAAATATGTTTCAAAGTCAGATGTACGACACAGAAATCGAGAACTAGGCAAGTTCCTTTAGGTGCAGTCTTATCAGCCAAGTTGTAATGGTCATGTGGGATCTGTAAACCAGGTGGGGCAATAGCCTGGCCGGAAAACAGTAAAGAACATTCTGAAAACTCATTAAAGGTATATAAATACTGGAAAGCTATTTGACTGGCCAGCGTAACGTACATCTGTACATTATTCGTCGCGTCTGTTTGGTGTTTTAATTATTAATTTTTGCTGTTAGGGTTATCTGTCATTACCTGACAGACGAGACAATGTCCAGGTTCTCTGTTATATTAACCCATTTTTATAATCTTGTATATGTTGTTGATGCTGGGTTGTAACAAGGCGTGGGCGGGTGGAGGTGCTGATGCAACCTTACACAATCTACATAACGAGCAGTAGGTGTGGCTATAATTTGGCAAACTGCCAGGTGCAGCCTTCCACCCTCCACATTACATTCACTGGGGAGGGAGAAGTAAAGAATAATAAATCCATAGGGGTCAAACAGCAACTTTGGGAATGGAAGGTAATCAGGCTCGATCCAAGGAAGGGGTTGTCAGTGCCAGTTACTTGGATCAAGAGCCTCTCAACAACAAGGAATTTTCCTCCTGAGTCCACCCTTAATATTAGTTCAGAGGACAGTTGAAGTTTTGTCGCTGAACAGGAAAGAAAAAAAAAGTGGTTGCTGCCTCCATTAACATAAAACACTTTTACGTACGTCATTGTTATGGGATTTAGAATTTCTAGGAATTGTCTTTGGTCTGCTGTCAACGTCCATTATGAGGACCTGTATAGACACCAGGGCTCTCAGACATGTCTGGCTCTCATGCCCATTGCTGAACTTATGGTCTGTCGGTTATCTCAAATTTGGAACCTCTGGAAACAAGGGCCGTCACAGTCTATACATTGTGGGGGTTGTTTCTCCATACCTAATACGGTACTAAGTGGATTTAGTATTTCCACAGCTTTATGGACTCAGCCTTGACTAGGATTGAGTTAACTTTGATCGTCTTGTATTTTGCGCACTTAGCCTTTGAACAGGTGGTATCTACCTACCTATCTACCCCCCTCCCCCTCCCCATACAGTGTTGAATCGTGGTCGTTGCTAACGAGTTGCAAACCTTGGTATCTGTGCAAATCTTAACCCTTAAACTGTCCAAACGTAGATCTACGTTTTTTCAACATTTGAATGTAAAAAAAAAGTAGATCTTTTTTTTTTACACTTGAAAACGTGTAAAAAAACTTTGATTACTTTTTTTTATATTTGAAAATATGTAAAAAAACGTAGATCTACTTTTGGAGCACTACGCATGTGAACGTAGATCTGCTTGAACAGTTTAAGGGTTAAAAATTTAAAGTTTTATCATTTGTGGGATAATTAACTTACATATGCTATATGGGGTTGACAGACTTGTAATGAGATATTAATATGGTGTATATATTATGATTAGTCAATCATGCAGACTAAATATATTTGTCCACGTTTCTGTTCAGTAAAGATAGGTACATATTACTCATAATGGTTAACAGAAGAGAAATTTTCGGTTTTAAGCGATATTTTTTAACAGGCCCTTCTTTGAAAACAGACAAGCACGTCTCACAGGAAGCTCTCAAGTTTTTTGGGAATTTATCTATATAACTGTTAGCCCAGAGATGTGAAGGGAAATCGAAGATGCAGCATTGCAGTTCTTATTACCGGTCCGTTGCGCTACCAACTATGTTCCAAAGGGTTAGAATCTTGTTAAATTTTTTATATTTTTTTTTTACATTCACACAGTGAATATCCCAATACACTAACAATGACGTGGAGAGCACAAGAGCTGGAGCTGCCTACTAGTGCTGGTCTTGTCGAAGAAACCCTGAGTGGTAGCTGTGGCTATCACTAATCTTCCTAGTAAAATGAAGTTTCTACTTTGGGAATCAATACAACTCTGCAGTATGGTTGGTAGTACGACGACCTGGTAATCGTAGGGATACCAGGCCACGGGTTTGAGTCAGGTTCACTTATAATTTACGGTGTACCTCTCAGCACCATCAGTACTATCTGCTTATGATTCAGTGGCTCACCCCGCGGCTCGGTCTCACTCTCTCAGACGAAGCTTCATAAACTGGAGAGGAAATAATACAGAAAAGTATTATGAAACACAGGGGCATAAAATAAACGTGCATAGCTAATATAGGAAAAAGTAAGATCTGCGTGATATATTACATGTTGATGCGAGTAAATAGTAGAATTCCTGCTTGAGTTAAAAATACTTAGCAGGTTTCACTTTCATAATCTTATGGCATGTAGGTGGTACCTGCAGCAAGCACTTGAATTTTATCATCAACATTGACAATTCGCAAAACGAACTACACGAGTGTGGTAAATCGCACGCTCCACATTCTGACTTCACCTACACGTCTCTAAGATGCATAAGTCTGGAAATTCATCACCAATATTAAGTGAAAAACAGTATGTTATTTTGTCATGTGGGTTTTCGATACGTGGATGGGGTAAAAAATACTCACGTAGGCTGGTAGTACGTAGGGTTGTGTGTGAGGGTAAGCTTCTAGCTGGAGGTGGCTGAGACGGTTCACCTTTGACCTGCCGGAAACCCACAAACAGCCTTCTAACGTTTGAAATACCCTTAAATCCACGCCCACACCGGTGCCACCATTTGTCATGTGGGTTTCGATAACGTGGATGGGGTAAGAATACTCACGTAGGCTGGTAGTACGTATAATATAATGGAAAGTATGGGAAGGCACCAACAGCCGACCTGCCTCTCTCTGCTCCCTATCTTGACTGACTCACAGTGCCTATGGGTGAGGGGGTGTTTGAAATCCTGCTATGGTCAGCAGCAATATGAATACAGTCAGTGATTCACGCAGAGACGGTTGGTAGTGAGTCATCTACTGGTACACTGGTTACTGGTAACTGGTTACTAGGAACTGGTACTACTACTGAGAATTTGTCGCAGTAATATTGAGGAACTGTGTTAGAGACTGAAGGTCTATAACGGCATTTACCTGCCTTCTACATTAACCAGCCAGCCTCTACGATAAAGGTGTGATATAAATGTTATACACCTGTGACCGGTTTCCAGTGTTTTACTACTCCTGTAGACCCACTCCGGGGCCAGGTTTTTCTGTTAACTGCCTGGTCAACTAATTATTGCTGTTGGAGGCCCACTGGCCCACATCCATCATGGCCTGGTTGATCTGGCACTTGTGGGAGGTACGTTACTAGTAACAAAACATGTTGCGTATAAGAATAAACGAGCGAGTTCAGAAACATTGCTGAAACAAGTCATGTATGAGGTGAAAGCACTATGAGCATCGTCAATGACGAAAATGCTAGAGCTCAAACACACAACTGTAATCTTTCAAAAGCGATGTAAATACAAAATACCATAACCCGCATCGCAGGTCTTATTTGCATAATGTCAGTATACTCTGCCACTGTACTGCAGCATAAACGATAGGTATATGCAGGGAGAGTATGGTAACACGGACGTGAGTGGCGAGTATATGCAACCACAGGAAAGGGTAAAAGTGGGCATTTGCCTTTTTTTCATATTTAAAACTAAATTCAAAATGGCACACATGGCTCTCAAAGAATAACTAAATTGTCTATCTCTCGTCAGCGAGAAAGATTTCGTTCAAAAGACTTATCTGATGACTTTAATGGAACTTCCCACCTAGCAAAGGCACATTTTATCGCCTCTTTCCCAGAAAATATTTCTAGAGGAGCCAATGGTAGTAGGTGATTGTAGTGGGTGGGTGGTGTTGGGCGTGGTCACGGATCATTTTTTTAATCTCGGCATAATACGGGATGTGCCTGACTCAAGCCACCTTTATCTTATTTTATGAAGCAAGCCACACTGGTGGGATATTAAGAAACGAACGGTGGCAGTAGTGGTGGCATAGTGTAAGATCATACTCGCTCATGATTTTCTACAAGCTATGAGCCAGCAGTAGAGATACCTAGCGCAACCATTAAGGCATCACTAGTGTCACGTTTCCTGTTAGTACCGTATGTTATGTTATATTATGTCTATGCGAGAGAAAGAGAGAAGAAAGAAAGAGAGGGAGGGAGGGAGGGAAATGAAAATGCTGGCCCACAGATGGCTTCAACTTCATCCTGCTCCCTACTTGTATGTCTCATAACAATAAAAATGCTTTTAAATGAGCTGACGTAGGTAACAGCTCTTAGCTTGCCAATAAAGTTAGGAATCCTTAACCTGTAAATAGCTTGTCAATAAAGCTAGGGATCAATAACCTAATCTTGTCAAACCCTGTGTAAAGAAGAGAGGGGGAGGGGGAGAGGGGGAGAGGGGGGAGGGGGAGAGGGAGGAGGAGAGGGGGAGAGATGGAGAGAGAGGGAGAGGGTGGAGGGGGAGAGAGGGAGAGGGTGGAGGGGGAGAGAGAGAGAGGGTGAGGGTGGAGGGGGGGAGAGAGAGAGATAGTGTGTGTGTGTGTGTGTGTGTGTGTGTGAAAGTCTCGTAAGCTGGGATCACCGTTCTGATGGGCAACAGGCTATGGCGAAGCATCACTTATTGATATCGTTGGCCTCTTCTATTCCTTTTCATGTAAGGCAGAAGAGATGACCGTGGCGCCCAGATTGGTCTGCCGACGCGACGCCGCTGATACATGAGTGTTTGGCGAATGTGTGGAGGCTAAACGAAAAGTTACACCAATATGACTGACCTGAGGGTCAAGGCGAGTGCCCAAGGACGAATTAGGGTCAACTATGAGATTCAAAGACTATCACCTGGGAAGCAGGCAGCCATACCACTTGTCACCTGGAAAGTAGGCAGCCATGCCAGCCAGCAAGCAGTTCTCTAACAAGGTACTCTCTCATCCCTGCGTACAGGAGTCTCGAAGGTACTCTACGTTCCTCACTAGATGTTCTGTATCTCTGACTGTAATTTGTGTCTCATGCTATTGTTACTTGTAATCACCTTGACCACATTATCAACCTGGCACACGACACTCAGCTATACTCAGGAATTCACAGCAGTGAGCTATTCCCTAGATCTAAACAACGAACTATCTAGTCACCCACATGGTGCTAAGCCAGACCCATCCCCCAGTCATAGCACTAATACCCACAGTGCTGGTGCTGGCCCAGGCTCCCCCAGTCATAGCACTAATACCCACAGTGCTGGCGATGGCCCAGGCTCCCCCAGTCATAGCACTAATACCCACAGTGCTGGTGCTGGCCCAGGCTCCCCCAGCCATAGCACTAATACCCAAAGTGCTGGTGCTGGCCCAGGCCCAGCCAGTGACCCAGACCCAGCCCCAGCCCCAGAGATGACCCAGACCCAGCCCCCAGCCTTACTGCCAGCCCAGACTCTCCTAGGGACACAACCAAAACCACCACAAAAACAGTAAATATACAACCATCTAAAACCGTAAATATACAACCATCATTGCACAAGACCGTGGCCCACAGTACAGATGTTGGAGAGGAGTCTCCTCCTCCTTCCTCTACTGGGGAAAGTAGATGGAATCCAGGACGGGGTGGCCCTGGCTTGGATACTGAGGATTATATAGTGCAGTCCCAGAACCTGCAGAAATTGACAACACACCTCCCAACAATTCTCAACCAAAGGTGAATTTGTGCAAATATTATGCTTGGGGCATCTGTAAGCATGGAATAACAGGGGAAAAAAATGGGACATGCAACTTTGACCATCCCAAAAAATGTAGCGACCTCCTGTCTAAAGGAGTGTGTCGTTCTTCTTCCTGTAATTTCTTTCACCCAAAAATGTGCCACTCCTCGGTCCTCCAGAAGCAGTGTTACAACATCGAGTGTCCTGCATACCATCTAAAAGGGACCAGGAGGCACAGACCCCACAAGACAAACAATAGTAGCTACGACAACCCAACTCCAGGTGATTTTTTAGTGGCAGGAAACGAAAAAAGAAAATGGAAGGAAATAACAAAAATAGTCCACCACCTTGGAGCCTTGTTGGACTGGAGGCGCAGCCAGTGGCCACCCATGGCCCTACAGAATTACAACTACTGATGCCAATAACAAAATCCCCCCAACAAACACAGAATACAACCTCGTTCATATTTGCTAATATACAGGGCCTTAAGCCATCCACCAACAACAAAATACCTTTTATCAGTGGACTTCTAGAGTCTAATGCAATGTTTGCAGCCTTCACAGAGACTCACACAAAAGATCACTTTGACAGTGAAATATGGATAAGTGGTTACAACCTTTTTAGATGCGACAGAAAAAACAGGCAACAAGGGGGGGTTGGCCTGTATGTCAAAGAGTCCCTTATCTGCACGGAGTTGCTGAACACCACAAATGAGGTAGTTGAAGTTCTATCAATAAAGATCGAGAACCAAAACCTAGTCATTGTGGTTGTATACAAGCCACCGGATGCAACCTCACAACAGTTCAAGGAACAGCTACTGAAAATTGTTTACTGTTTGGAAAACCTTCCAGCTCCATCCCCAAACATCTTACTGCTTAGTGATTTCAACCTAAGGCATACAAAATGGAAGAATGTAGCAAATAATGTTATAGCTGAAACAATCCCCGGAGGTAGCGCAGATGAAAGGTCACACACACATGAGCTACTAAGTCTCTGCGAAAAACACACCTTAAGCCAGCAGATAGTGGAGCCAACAAGACTAGAAAACACACTTGACCTTATCTTCACAAATAATGAGGACCTGAAAAGAGACATAAGAATATCAAAAACAACTAATTCCGATCACAATCTAATCGAAGTCCAGACGTACATGCATAGGGGTCCTGATCAGCAGAATGCATGTACCTGTGAAGGTGTCTTCACAAAATACAACTTCAACAACAAGAACATCAACTGGGACCAGGTAAACCATGTCCTAAACGAAACATGTTGGGAAGATGTCTTAAATGACATGGATCCAAACCAGTGCCTTGAAAGGATCAACTTCCTGGTAGCCGAAGTATGTTCTAGGCATATTCCCCTAAGAAAGAAGAAGAGCAGGAGTAAACTGGAGAGAAAAAGACGCTCCCTCTACAGAAGACGACGAAGAGTCACTGAGCTCCTCAGGAGTGCTAGAATATCTGATACACGAAAGGAGGCACTGACCAGGGAAGTGGAAACTATCGACCTTAAGCTAAATGACTCTTACAGGAACCAGGAGAGGCAGGAGGAGCTTAAAGCTATTAGAGAAATTGAAAGAAATTCAAAATATTTCTTTTCATATGCCAAAACAAGGCAAATACCACATCTAGTATCGGGCCCTTACTCAGACAGGATGGGACTTACACAGATGACAACAAGGAAATGAGTGAAATATTGAAATCCCAGTACGACTCTGTGTTTAGTGAACCACTAATTGGTCTGAGGATCGACGACCCAAATGATTTCTTCATGAATAAGCCTCAAAACTCCATAAATGTATGCCAGATTTCCGACATTACCCTAACTCCGATAGATTTCGAAAAAGCCATTGACAACATGCCTATGCACTCAGCCCCGGGCCCAGACTCGTGGAACTCTGTTTTCATTAAGAACTGCAAGAAACCCCTCTCGCGTGCCCTAAGTACACTATGGAGGAGGAGCTTGGACATAGGTGAAATTCCACAGTCACTTAAAACAACGGATATAGCCCCACTCCATAAAGGTGGCAGCAAAGCATTAGCTAAGAACTATAGACCAATAGCTCTGACGTCCTACATCATAAAAATCTTTGAAAGAGTGCTAAGAAGCAGGATTGCAAATCACCTGGATTCCCAAAATCTGCACAATCCAGGGCAACATGGGTTCAGGGCACGTCGCTCCTGCCTCTCACAACTACTGGATCA
Organism: Cherax quadricarinatus; assembly: GCF_038502225.1. Lineage (NCBI taxonomy): Eukaryota > Metazoa > Arthropoda > Malacostraca > Decapoda > Parastacidae > Cherax > Cherax quadricarinatus. Next base: position 6,060,022 of record NC_091324.1, read on the forward strand.
CTATGACATGGCCTTGGATGCACTGGAAGAAAATCATAATGCAGATGTAATATACACAGACTTTGCAAAAGTATTTGACAAATGCGATCATGGTGTAATAGCCCATAAAATACGTGCTAAAGGAATAACTGGGAAAGTGGGGAGATGGATCTTCAACTTCCTAACAAATCGAACACAAAGAGTAGTGGTCAACAGAGTTAAATCGGAGGCTGCCATAGTGAAGAGCTCTGTTCCACAAGGCACAGTACTCGCCCCCATCTTATTCCTTATCCTCATATCAGACATAAACAGAGATATACACCACAGCACCGTATCATCCTTTGCGGATGATACTAGGATCTGCATGAGGCTGTCATATGCTGAGGACGCGGTTAATCTCCAAGAAGATATAAACAAAGTTTTCCAATGGGCAACGGTAAACAATATGATGTTCAATGAGGACAAATTCCAACTACTCCGTTATGGAAAACTGGAGGAGATAATAACTAGAACAGAGTATACTACTGACTCCAGCCATACAATAGAGCGGAAAACTAATGTAAGGGACCTGGGAGTAGTAATGTCTGAGGATCTCACTTTCAAGGATCACAACAGTGCCACGATCGCACGTGCAAAGAAAATGATAGGATGGATAATGAGAACTTTCAAAACGAGAGATGCCAAGCCCATGATGATCCTTTTCAAATCACTTCTCTCTAGGCTGGAATACTGCTGTACATTAACATCTCCATTCAAAGCAGGCGAAATCGCAGATCTAGAGAGTGTACAGAGATCCTTTACTGCACGTATAAGTTCTGTCAAGCACCTTAACTACTGGGAACGCTTGGAAGCACTTGACTTGTACTCGTTGGAACGCAGGAGGGAGAGATATATCATAATATACACTTGGAAAATCTTGGAAGGAATGGTCCCAAATCTGCACACAGAAATCACTCCCTACGAAAGTAAAAGACTGGGCAGGCGATGCAAAATGCCCCCAATAAAAAGTAGGGGCGCCATTGGTACACTAAGGGAAAACACCATAAGTGTCAGGGGCCCAAAACTGTTCAACAGCCTCCCATCAAGCATTAGGGGAATTGCCAATAAACCCCTGGCTGCCTTCAAGAGAGAGCTGGACAGATACCTAAAGTCAGTGCCGGATCAGCCGGGCTGTGGCTCGTACGTTGGACTGCGTGCGGCCAGCAGTAACAGCCTAGCTGATCAGGTCCTGATCCATCGGGATGCCTGGTCATGGACCGGGCCGCGGGGGCGTTGATCCCCGGAATAACCTCCAGGTAACCAGGTAACGGTTCATGATAATGTTGAGAGAGAGCGAAGCACTGTACTTATTTTATAGGTCCCATATATATATATATATATATATATATATATATATATATATATATATATATATATATATATATATATATATATATATATATATATATATATATACATGTCGTGCCGAATAGGCAGAACTTGCGATCTTGGCTTAAGTAGCAACGCTCATGTTGCCATATAGGACAAGCGAAAATTTGTGTATGCAATAATTTCGCAGAAATCGTTCTAAACATTACGAAAAAAATATATTTCATTGTGTTTGTTTAGTATTAAATTACTGTAAACGTATTTAAAATACATTTAGTAGGATTAGGCTAAAATAAATTGCGCTTGTTATAATAAGGTTAGGTAAGTTTTCTAAGATTCTTTTGGTGCAAAATTAAAAATTTTTACATTAACATTAATGAAAAAAAATATATCTTTAAACGTATAAGAGAATTTTTTAGAAAGGACAATTTTAAATGGGTTCTTGCTAATTGACCAGTTTTACATGTTCGGCACGACATATATTATAATTATATATATATATATATATATATATATATATATATATATATATATATATATATATATATATATATATATATATATATATACATGTCGTGCCGAATAGGCAGAACTTGCGATCTTGGCTTAAATAGCAACGCTCATCTTGCCATATAGGACAAGTGAAAATATGTGTATGCAATAATTTCGCCAAAATCATTCTGAACCTACCGAAAAAAATATATTTCACTGTGTTTGTTTAGTATTAAATTGTAAACAAATCCAAAATATATTTAGTTGGGTTAGGCTAAAACAAATTGAGCTTGTTATAATAAGGTTAGGTAAGTTTTCTAAGTTCCTTTTGGTGCAAAATTATATATTTTTACATTAACATTAATGAAAAAAATATATCTTTTATCGTATAAGAGAAATTTTTAGAAAGGACTTAATTTTAAATGAGTTCTTGCTAATTGACCAGTTTTACATATTCGGCACGACATACACACACACACACACACACATATATATATATATATATATATATATATATATATATATATATATATATATATATATACATATACATATATACATATATACATATATATAGAAGGAGTAGCAATAATGTTGAAGGATAAGCTATGGCAGGAAAAGAGGGACTATAAATGTATTAATTCAAGGATTATGTGGAGTAAAATAAAGATTGGATGTGAAAAGTGGGTTATAATAAGCGTGTATGCACCTGGAGAAGAGAGAAGTGTAGAGGAGAGAGAGAGATTTTGGGAAATGTTGAGTGAATGCGTGGGGAGTTTTGAATCAAGTGTGAGAGTAATGGTGGTTGGGGATTTCAATGCTAAAGTGGGTAAAAATGTTATGGAGGGAGTAGTAGGTAAATTTGGGGTGCCAGGGGTAAATGTAAATGGGGAGTCTTTAATTGAGCTATGTGTAGAAAGAAATTTGGTAATAAGTAATACATATTTTATGAAAAAGAGGATAAATAAATATACAAGGTATGATGTAGCACGTAATGAAAGTAGTTTATTAGATTATGTATTGGTGGATAAAAGGTTGATGGGTAGGCTCCAGGATGTACATGTTTATAGAGGGGCAACTGATATATCGGATCATTATTTAGTTGTAGCTACAGTTAGAGTAAGAGGTAGATGGGAAAAGAGGAAGGTGGCAACAACAAGTAAGAGGGAGGTGAAAGTGTATAAACTAAGGGAGGAGGAAGTTCGGGTGAGATATAAGCGACTATTGGCAGAAAGGTGGGATAGTGCAAAGATGAGTAATGGGGGGGTTGAAGAGGGTTGGAATAGTTTTAAAAATGCAGTATTAGAATGTGGGGCAGAAGTTTGTGGTTATAGGAGGGTGGGTGCAGGAGGAAAGAGGAGTGATTGGTGGAATGATGAAGTAAAGGGTGTGATAAAAGAGAAAAAGGTAGCTTATGAGAGGTTTTTTTTTACAAAGCAGAAGTGTTATAAGAAGAGCAGAATATATGGAGAGTAAAAGAAAGGTAAAGAGAGTGGTGAGAGAGTGCAAAAGGAGAGCAGATGATAGAGTGGGAGAGGCACTGTCAAGAAATTTTAATGAAAATAAGAAAAAATTTTGGAGTGAGTTAAACAAGTTAAGAAAGCCAAGGGAAAATATGGATTTGTCAGTTAAAAACAGAGTAGGGGAGTTAGTAGATGGGGAGATGGAGGTATTAGGTAGATGGCGAGAATATTTTGAGGAACTTTTAAATGTTAAGGAAGAAACAGAGGCAGTAATTTCATGCACTGGTCAGGGAGGTATACCATCTTTTAGGAGTGAAGAAGAGCAGAATGTAAGTGTGGGGGAGGTACGTGAGGCATTACGTAAAATGAAAGGGGGTAAAGCAGCTGGTACTGATGAGATCATGACAGAAATGTTAAAAGCAGGGGGGGATATAGTGTTGGAGTGGTTGGTACTTTTGTTTAATAAATGTATGAAAGAGGGGAAGGTACCTAGGGATTGGCGGAGAGCATGTATAGTCCCTTTATATAAAGGGAAAGGGGACAAAAGAGACTGTAAAAATTATAGAGGAATAAGCTTACTGAGTATACCAGGAAAAGTGTACGGTAGGGTTATAATTGAAAGAATTAGAGGTAAGACAGAATGTAGGATTGCGGATGAGCAAGGAGGTTTCAGAGTGGGTAGGGGATGTGTAGATCAAGTGTTTACATTGAAGCATATATGTGAACAGTATTTAGATAAAGGTAGGGAAGTTTTTATTGCATTTATGGATTTAGAAAAGGCATATGATAGAGTGGATAGAGGAGCAATGTGGCAGATGTTGCAAGTATATGGAATAGGTGGTAAGTTATTAAATGCTGTAAAGAGTTTTTATGAAGATAGTGAGGCTCAGGTTAGGGTGTGTAGAAGAGAGGGAGACTATTTCCCGGTAAAAGTAGGTCTTAGACAGGGATGTGTAATGTCACCATGGTTGTTTAATATATTTATAGATGGGGTTGTTAAGGAAGTAAATGCTAGGGTGTTTGGGAGAGGGGTGGGATTAAATTATGGGGAATCAAATTCAAAATGGGAATTGACACAGTTACTTTTTGCTGATGATACTGTGCTTATGGGAGATTCTAAAGAAAAATTGCAAAGGTTAGTGGATGAGTTTGGGAATGTGTGTAAAGGTAGAAAGTTGAAAGTGAACATAGAAAAGAGTAAGGTGATGAGGGTGTCAAATGATTTAGATAAAGAAAAATTGGATATCAAATTGGGGAGGAGGAGTATGGAAGAAGTGAATGTTTTCAGATACTTGGGAGTTGACGTGTCGGCGGATGGATTTATGAAGGATGAGGTTAATCATAGAATTGATGAGGGAAAAAAGGTGAGTGGTGCGTTGAGGTATATGTGGAGTCAAAAAACGTTATCTATGGAGGCAAAGAAGGGAATGTATGAAAGTATAGTAGTACCAACACTCTTATATGGGTGTGAAGCTTGGGTGGTAAATGCAGCAGCGAGGAGACGGTTGGAGGCAGTGGAGATGTCCTGTTTAAGGGCAATGTGTGGTGTAAATATTATGCAGAAAATTCGGAGTGTGGAAATTAGGAGAAGGTGTGGAGTTAATAAAAGTATTAGTCAGAGGGCAGAAGAGGGGTTGTTGAGGTGGTTTGGTCATTTAGAGAGAATGGATCAAAGTAGAATGACATGGAAAGCATATAAATCTATAGGGGAAGGAAGGCGGGGTAGGGGTCGTCCTCGAAAGGGTTGGAGAGAGGGGGTAAAGGAGGTTTTGTGGGTAAGGGGCTTGGACTTCCAGCAAGCGTGCGTGAGCGTGTTAGATAGGAGTGAATGGAGACGAATGGTACTTGGGACCTGACGATCTGTTGGAGTGTGAGCAGGGTAATATTTAGTGAAGGGATTCAGGGAAACCGGTTATTTTCATATAGTCGGACTTGAGTCCTGGAAATGGGAAGTACAATGCCTGCACTTTAAAGGAGGGGTTTGGGATATTGGCAGTTTGGAGGGATATGTTGTGTATCTTTATATGTGTATGCTTCTAGACTGTTGTATTCTGAGCACCTCTGCAAAAACAGTGATAATGTGCGAGTGTGGTGAAAGTGTTGAATGATGATGAAAGTATTTTCTTTTTGGGGATTTTCTTTCTTTTTTGGGTCACCCTGCCTCGGTGGGAGACGGCCGACTTGTTGAAAAAAAAAAAAAATATATATATATATATATACATACACACACACAGATAGATATAGATAGATACACAGTGATGAGTGGCATGCCATCCTATTCGCACATTTACTCCCTCCTACCTCTTCCTCCCACTGTTAAATATTACAGTAACCCTTACTGTAACCCCATCATGTGATAAAATGCGACAAATAATATTTAACTGACTTTTGGTCCTGTTCTGTAACTTATATATAAATATGGTAGCAGCGCACTGCTGATGTATCTCATTTTACTTAATAAAAAACTCATTACTCTTCAACATTTTTTTAGTTCATCCTCTTTAACTTGTCTTGGCAAGATAAAGTTTCCTTACTATCGTTCCTAACCCTCGCCTTCCTTTTCCTCAACTTACAAAATACTAACCCCCTACACTGCTGCTTCTACATTTCCATCTCTCCTTCCCTTCCTTCGTTCTCTTTTTTTTTCTTTCTCATTTTCTCTCCCTTCTTATCCTCCTCCTTCCCTCCCCTTTACTGTTTTTATTCCTCACCTAAATTGACACGAGCCATGCCTGCCTGCCTCTGCCTCCCCCCCCTCTCCCTCTCCCTCCCTCCCTCCCCCTCCCTCTCCCCCTCTCTCTCTCTCTCTCCCTCCCTCCCTCTCTCTCTCCCTCCCCCTCTCTCTCTCTCCCCCTCTCTCTCTCTCCCCCCTCTCTCTCTCTCCCCCTCTCTCTCTCTCCCCCTCTCTCTCTCCCCCTCTCTCTCTCTCTCTCTCTCTCTCTCTCTCTCTCTCTCTCTCTCTCTCTCTCTCCCTCTCTCCCTCTCTCTCTCTCTCTCTCTCTCTCTCTCCCGTCCTGACATCTTGCCATTCCCTCCTCTACTTTGGGTGGTAGCCAACACGCCTCCACCCTCCTTTCCTTTCAGGTGTAGTACATACAACCCTCTAGTCCCTATTCTCCTGTTCTACGCCCCTCTTCGTGTATTTTCGTATATATTCCTCTCTCTCTCACCAGAGCTAAGGAATCTAAGCTACGAGAACATATACCAAAGTTTTCCAGTGGGCAACGGTAAACAATATGATGTTCAATGAGGACATATTCCAACTACTCCGTTATGGAAAACTGGAGGAGATAATAACTAGAACAGAGTATACTACTGACTCCGGCCATACAATAGAGCGGAAAACTAATGTAAGGGACCTGGGAGTAGTAATGTCTGAGGATCTCACTTTCAAGGATCACAACAGTGCCACGATCGCACGTGCAAAGAAAATGATAGGATGGATAATGAGAACTTTCAAAACGAGAGATGCCAAGCCCATGATGATCCTTTTCAAATCACTTGTTCTCTCTAGGCTGGAATACTGCTGTACATTAACATCTCCATACAAAGCAGGTGAAATCGCAGATCTAGAGAGTGTACAGAGATCCTTTACTGCACGTATAAGTTCTGTCAAGCACCTTAACTACTGGGAACGCTTGGAAGCACTTGACTTGTACTCGTTGGAACGCAGGAGGGAGAGATATATCATAATCTACACTTGGAAAATATTGGAAGGAATGGTCCCAAATCTGCACACAGAAATCACTCCCTACGAAAGTAAAAGACTGGGCAGGCGATGCAAAATGCCCCAATAAAAAGTAGGGGCGCCATTGGTACACTAAGGGAAAACACCATAAGTGTCCGGGGCCCAAAACTGTTCAACAGCCTCCCATCAAGCATTAGGGGAATTGCCAATAAACCCCTGGCTGCCTTCAAGAGAGAGCTGGACAGATACCTAAAGTCAGTGCCGGATCAGCCGGGCTGTGGCTCGTACGTCGGACTGCGTGCGGCCAGCAGTAACAGCCTAGTTGATCAGGCCCTGATCCATCGGGAGGCCTGGTCATGGACCGGGCCGCGGGGGCGTTGATCCCAGGAATAACCTCCAGGTAACACCACCACCTGAACCGGCCACTTGAAAACTCAAGTCCAAGGAGACCTGATCACGACCTACCTTTCACAAGTTTCGAGTCTTCCTACTCCCGGAGCCCGGCCATGGACAAGGCTCGTCTGGTGCTAGCCTGGTCAATCAGGCTGTTGCTGCTGAAGACCCGATGCCCCACATATCCATCACAGCCTGATTGATTTGGCATCCGGTGAAGATACTTGTCCAGCTTCCTCTTGAAGACTTCTCCACTTGTTCGAGCAGTGCTTCTGATATCTTCTGGTAAGATGTTGAATAATCTGGGACCGCACCCCTGCTTGTCACTGGGTTTACCTGGTATGTTATGGCAGTGTGGAGGTTTGGATCCAGGCCCTCGAGTGTTTTCCTGGAATATATTATAATGAATATCTCTTTCCTCTACTCCAGTGAGTACATATTCAAGACTTTAAGGCGTTCCCAGTGATTTAAATGCTTTACTGGCTCTATGCGGTCCGTAAGCGATCTCTGTATCTGTTCCAGCTCTGATATTTCTCCTGCCCTGAACGGGGCCGTCAACACTGAGCAATATTCCAAACGAGAGAGCACTAGGGGTTTGAAGTGTCACCATTGGCATTATTGTTTTCTATGAAAGAAATGTCAGGTAACACAATATAGATAAAAACTGATCACTTAGCTGTGACACAGGGACGTTGAAAAGCACATTTACTAAAAATAGTTTGTGAAAGTACTTTAGTACGGAAGGAAGGAATGGAAACAAAATCCTTAAATGACTTTAAAACTAGATACAATAAAAACCAGTGGCTAGAAACGAACTACTCAAATCGAAAGAAGGTTAAAAAAAATATGACCAGGAACTTGAGATCAACCCCTCCCAAATACAACTCGGTAAATACATATACATACTATCCGCTGTTTCTGTTCCTCTCCTCACTCACCGCACTAAGTTAGTAATTAATTACCTGTCAAGTGCATACCTTGGCCAAGAGGTGAGATAATGCATGAGCTGAACAATCTGAATTTAGAGCGCCAAGTAACCTACCAGAGAACAGACACTGTCGTTACTTAAAAATAGGTGAAAAGTGCACACTAGTTTTCCTAACACTGGAGAAGGGTGTCACTGCTGCTATCGACTTTGAATGAAACCTTCTCTAGAGTAAGTACGTCCCCCCCCCCAAACACACACCTGTACTTATGTTCCATTAAAGTTACCTTCTCGTCGTCTTATATCAACAATGAAAAAACGATTAAGCTATGACTCAAATTTTAAACATCATCAATCCTTAGTCAGTTCATGAGTCGGGACCTGCTGACGGAAGTTCTTTAAATGATATAAACAAGAATCAGTACCCTTTTCTAGACCTTGAGGCGAGATCACCTACATT